>NW_026938911.1:0-89425 GCF_032062105.1 Saccostrea cuccullata | reverse complement strand
AAAAGTATCATTAAGGAATAGAATATTAAAAGCAAGATGCACCTATCCATCCGTGAAGACTTTAATTGGAGATTTTTTCACTTACATCAAGCAGCAGTTTTCCATACATGTTCAAGAACGGATTGATGTTCATATCGTCGATATCGACAATATGTCGATATCGAATCGATATCGATCTTGATGAGTACTATTAATTTGAAATACTTGATACCGTATATGAGACTTTGTGCTATGTCAATATCGTCGATATTGACAATACTATGACGATATCGTATCGATATCGACTCCTATTTGTAGAATTTATTTTCACAATGAGGTATAACATAATTTCTACAATGTCACGAGTGATGTCAAATTCATTCATTATTAGCTTGAATATAAAATTAAATCATGGTAAGGAAAGGGTTAGTGGTTGTTTTTGTTTTGGATTAGGTTTGGAGTAAGATGTTCGGTGAGGGTGAAAAATGTTGAATATGTTTTAACAATCATGATTCGAAATCGATACGATATCGTCGATATCGACAGAAGGGTAAACTAATTAATCAGAAAGTAAATATGCACAAGCGTTGCATGAAGAAACAGAACTTATTGTCATGGGATATGTCAAAAATAAAGATTGTGTATTACGGTGAAGGTTGGTGAAGTAATATATTTTAACAAGTATGATTCGATATCGATACGATATTGTCGATATCGACGAGATCGATGGCAGTTATAATCTTCGTAAAAGTCAAGTAATTAAACATAAATACACATAAACAGTAACAGGGACGGTATTTACAAAGAGCTGAGCAAATGTGATTCGATATCGAAGCTACTATCGACACTACAGGGAAAGTTTTATAAAAGATAGTTTTCAAGAAACACATCTTAATACAATGCTAGTATTGTAGATGAAAACCATAATTCTTTGAACAATCATGATCAGATATCGGCACGATATCGTGGATATTAACAGTAAGGAAGTCTTCTTAAACAGAAAGTATTGTGCTAAAACACACAAGGATAGAGAAATATTTTAGTAAACTACAAAAAAGCAATGTGTCGATATCGTAACTACATCGTGTCTTGGACATAACTCCAGTTTTCCCAGTGAACGACAGCAAATCTAGACCTGTACTCGACATTTAGAGCCATTGAGTAGTGAATGATTTTAAATGCCATGACCTACTGCAACATGGAATATAGTTTTTACGGTCTCATCCGAAAGACCGATTTCCATGTCCCGCAGTTGGATTCAGACTCTTGACTACGTATGAACTCTGCGACTTTAGATTGATTGATTGTTTTTTAACGTCCCTCTCGAGAATCTTTTGACTCATATTGACACACCACCACTTGCCGGTGTAGAGATGCAAATTAAGTCCTATACTCGGCACTCAGGCCATTGAGCAAGGAGGGATCTTTTTAATGCTGTCCGCTACTGCGACACGGGGCTTGTTTTTACGGTCTTATCCGAAAAAACCGGTGTCCACATCCAAAAGTGGGATTCGAATCCACGACGTAATTAAGGATGCGGGTGACCTGCGACTCAAGAGCAAATGATTACATCACTATGCCACGCAGACGACGAATTAGTATTAGTATTACATGTAGTTAATATAAAAGGATAGATGCAAGCTGATTTGTAAAATATAAGAAAAAACCACCCATTAATTTTTAACATTGCATTATTTCCTTTCTTTGGAAGAATGTCCTTCGGGAGCTATCAGAACAATTGCTCTAAGAAATGTCCAATAAATTATTATGGAAGACTTTGTTTGGAGATATGTAACTGTGCCTCTGATGAGACCTGTGACACAGAAAAAGGATGTATAAGTACGCAATATACTTATTTATACCTATGTCTTGTTCTAAATTTTGAATTTACCAGGCAGTTGTCATGCTCTAAAGTTTGCATGTACTCTCACCCAGAAAACTTTTGAAATTTCAAACATGACAGATATACGTATTATTGCATATGTGTAATATGTTAAATGTATTTTCCTGAGGCGACAAACAATTCTTTTTAAACATAATGAAAAAAAAGTAATAAATATCATTTAGATATGGGTTTTAAACTTTCAAAAACTTTGATAATGAACATAAACATATAATATTTTTTATCGGGGAGCGTGCATATTGAGTATATCATTTTGAATATTTAAAAAACAAATGTTTACATTTATTTCTTGCTATCTTAAATAGGTGAGGAGATGGATAAGAAAAAGTATATTCTCTCAACTCGCATTGTCATTTGGCGTTCTCCTTGCTGTTTTCACAGTAGTTGGAATAAGCTACACCATTGCAAAAAAGTAAGTCTGTTTCATTAGAGATGTAATTTACTATATTTCTTATTATAACTTAAACAAAGATGAGAATAATAATGTAAGTTAATAAATGAAACACTATCGTAAAATTTTGCTATTTTCTATTTTTATGACTACTATTTTCGTCAAAATGTTCAAGATTCAAACGGTGAGTATTTAAAGTAAAATATTTTAGTGCTTTAAGACAGCGACTTCGGCTTTTCTTATATGTTATTTATCATATGTTTATGCATAATTATTACATAAGCAATTTTGTTTCAGATTCGTCATTGAGAAATACTCATGAAGAGAACAAAATGGAAATGCAAGACAGGGCTAAGGAAAAGTTCGACATTGGTACTCCATATTCTTCTTCAAATGAATCCAGCCTCAATACAGGAGGCAAATCACTCTTAATTGGAAGTTGTGGAATGGAAATTGCAAAAGATAAAACGTTTACACCATCCACAATGCAAATGTCAGACTATTGTATGGATAGTTATCATGCAAAAAGATCTTCATCAGAAAGACGGTATTCACTCAATCAAAAATCACCAGTTTCAAGATCTTACAGTGAAACATCTTTGCTATATTTAAGACCTTCCAACCTATTTTCAACATCTTTAACTGACGTACGGAATTCCATTGAAAACGTCACAAGTGACCCATATAGTGAAAAAGACACTTACGTAGAAATACAGAAAATTTGGCTAATTCGGAAAAAGTCTTCAAAATCAAGCAGAGAACATACAGGACAGATTTAGTCAACAAAACCTAGAGAATATGAAAGAATCAAAATCGAAATACAACGGGTATGATTTGGCTGTTCCTACAGGTGACAAAATCAAAGTGACAGCCATTCAAAATGATAAACAATTATTTCTCAAAGATCTGTCCAATCAGATTCTTAAGATGAAAAGAAAAGAATGATCTACTTTACTCTGTAGTACAACCTTAATGATTTAATCTTTGTCTTTTTATCTAAACTCACTACTATTAGAATTCAATCGCAGTACAAATTCGATTGACGGTGTGTTGAGGATCAATACACTGTAAATTGACCCTTAGTCGACTTTTTGCCATCGAAATAAGGGAACAATCAGCTCATCTGCACACAGTTATATATTCTTTGCAGTTGACCTTTAGTTAAAACAGCTCAATTCCCTTAGTAGTTGACCAAAAGTTGAATACTCTGTTTTCTTTGCAGTTGAATACTGCATTTCCTAAGAAATGGAGGGAGCTTTAAAAAACCTAAGACTAGCATGTAGTGTTCTTAGAAAACTTTTTTTTTTAAGATTTAATGTGTTTAAGAGAAGGAAGAGTCAAAGCAATGGGGCTACTAAATGATATACCGTGAAATCACTAAAAACGTTTTTTTCGTGTTGTTTTGATTTTTGTTGTGTTCGAGGTATGGAAATAAACTATGAATTTATGATCACCACAAAATGTGAAATTTTATAATCATTGCTAATAAACATTTTCCAGCCACGAAATCAAATCAAAATTAAATCATAGTGTTCCTAAAACCTTAAAAATATGACACCACGAAAATATGTTATATTACAGTATACATTGTATCTATACATACATGCAAATGCATCAACACACACTGAAAACAACACAAACATTAAACTGGCACACTTTGCCGTGCCTCCTTCATTTTCTATGCAGAAAAGGTTGATTTAGTCTAAAGCAATTGCGTGTTTCTTTTTTATAATTCAACAAGAAACAAAACAAAAACTTGATTTACTACAAGTTATCAGATTTATTTTTATTATTTCAACAAGCTAGTACACAATTCCAGGGATCTATACTAGCTATAGTAAAATGTATTTCTAATTCCTTTAAGAAAAAAGGAAAATCTCAATATTTTATACTTATTTTTACCATACAAGCTGAATGAGATATATGAAGGTAACGAATAGTACTCCTACTTAAACCAATGAAACAAAATGATATTAGAACAGACGAAAAATGGACCTCCAAAATGTCAGAGTCAGGAGATGACATTGAGGAGTTAGCATCCCCTGCCTACCAGTCACACGCGCTGTATGCTACATGCATTTGTCATGTTTGGGGGAATAGCTGAAAAATCCATCAACAGTTTAGTGAATCTATATAACGGCCCAACAATTCGTATAAAAAACGTCAGTCAGCATTTGCTTGAATGAGAAATTGCATTTGCTTTCATTTTCATTGTATAGACCATAGAACTTACGAAATGAATCTTAAAAGAGACTACTAATATTCTTATTTCATCAACTTGTTTGTAAATAACTTTGCTCGTTTTAGAAATTGTACATACAATGAACATTGCGAATCAAATGAATGTAATATATTTGACGACTAATTTTGAGTAGAAATATATTTAAGCTATAAATCTTAAAAATACATTTAAATCAATAACAATAGGTAGAGATACTTCATAATATATAAATTTATAAACATAGCAACCATATGCATTTGGAACCATTTTTGTAAGATACTTGTACACCTTATCTTGCAAAAAAATAAAAATAAAATATATACAGATTAAAAAAATGTAAAAAAAATGATAACGAAGACAACAAGTCTCATGAAATCTATAAAAAATTAAGTCAAAAAAGGGGACAAAAGACATACATTTTGGGAACAATAGCATCACATTTTTTGAAACAAATTATTTTATGAAATTTAGTTTTAATTCCTTTTCAAAGGGAAGTTATCCGATTTTTTCATATGTTTCATCATTCTTAAAAACAATTGTTACAATTCAAAGTTCTCTACTTTCTAACAAAACATAAACCAACAGACGTTACTTTTTTGTTTGTTTGTACAGTTGTACAAGTCATGCATGTACATTGTTGAACATCTTTCTCGAGAATCTTTCACAAATATGGAGACACCACATCTTGCAATTGCCGGTGGAGAGCTACAATTTTTTTTGCTATACTCGACATTCAGAGCCATTGAGCAGTGAGGGTCTTTATTATGCCATCACTTAATGCGACACGGGAAGTTTCAACCGAAGGACCGGTCTCCAACACCCACAGTAGATTCGAATGCGCGATATAAGAGTCAATTTACATCGCAACTCTAGAGCAGAAGCTCTTATCACTGTGTCATGCGAGGGCGACGACATACTTACGGAAAACTTGATCTATAATAACGTCATTTTAAAACCATTAAATACAGAGTAGCAGAGATTTTCTAACATTGAGTTGTCAACTATGTATAGTCAACTCCTAAAGATTTTACAGAGTCGGATTGTTCATCAATGGATAACTTTTTTCACATGAATTTTTAAAAGTACATGTATTAACTTTCAACTAATGGTAAACAAGAATAGCAGTCTATTCATGGTCAACGTTTTTTTTAATAATTTGACAGCTTTTCAGGAAGGCATCAACTTTTAGTGGTCATTTGTTTTCGAGCATTCAGTTGACGAAAATTTAAATGACTATTTGCAGTCAATTTTTGTATGGGATTTGAAATACAAGTAGTAGTTATGTGATTTTGCGGGTTATCCTAGTGTACACACAAATTTATGTCTTTAGAGAAAATAAGAAAAGTAGTTAAAAATATAAATATTTTTTTACAATAAATTAAAACATTTTTTATGTTGAGTTTCATAACTAACTATAATTACTTTAAAAATTAAGGATAACTGAGTATTTATATACTTTTGATCCATGCAATATGCGCTTTAGTTTTTTGACTATTCCAAAGAGTACTTAAAAGTGTCTGATATTTTGCATAACCCTAATTTAGGGAATATGACGTCAGAGTAAAGCTCTTCGATTGTTGGCCAGAATTTCATTGTAAATGACTCCGAAAATTTGATTTAAAGACTCTACAAATATACAAGTATATACATGCATCAGTTATTTCTGTTGAAATACATTACCGTGTTTACCTAATTAAGATCAAAATTACAGCCCATAGGTGATATATTTTAATTTGTAAGGAAAACGTAAGAATTGTAAACGAGTACTGATGATGTTATCGGTTACATGACTTGTTGTCAAAAGGTTCGAGCATAGAACTAAAAACCCTTGTGCTCGGGTATCCGCAAAAATTTAAACCTGTACATTTTTCTCATAGATTGTTACCATTTGTTGACATCGGACACTATTTTAAGTGAATCAGGTCAGTTTTTTGACATTAATAAAAAAAATTAATTAGCATAGCACCTTATTCATTTCAAGTACTTAATTCTTATGATTTTTTTATATATAGAAAGGTTATAAATTTCAGGAAACACAATTTGATTTGAATTCAGTTAAATGTAAATCATTTCTAGAGATAAAATGTTTAGATTAGAAAGTATCAAAAGATGTTTAATGTCTGGAAATATTTTAAACAACTGGTTTTCAACAATACAATTCCAAAGACATAAAATATCACCTTTATTATGGATAATGATAAAAATATTTATCATTATATCATGGAAAAGCTAATTGTCAGATGCACCATTATACATGTAAACCATAGCTACCAGATTGATTTTTCAATTCATTTCAAAACATGATTATTATAAACTTTTACAAATTTTCTACTTTTACCTAAATTAAAATTTATTATTTTTAGTGATACTTTTTGAAACCTAAACTTCTTCACTGAATACTACTTATAAATCACATTTAAAAATATTGCTTTTCTTCTACTTTACTTGATTGTTTTCTTTACATATTAGTATATCACATCTTATTTATTTACGAAATAGGTATCATTTTTAAACATCTATTGGGATATAAATAAGGGTTGGTCAAGAGATTAAATTCCATAAAGCCTGAAGGGCTTAATGATGAAATTAATCTCGTACCAACCCGTATTTATAGCCCGATAGATGCTTTAAAATGATACCTTATTACTTATATTTACATTTGTGACTTATTCATACTCTATATTTGCCTGCTTGTGACTTTTAACGTGTAATATGCATTATTTTTCAAACCCAACGGCATGTATGTTATCCACTGAATGCGCGTCGACATATTATGACGTCACTGAGAAATTACGTCGAACAATTATCTATACGTACATCTATGACCTCTTGACCCCAAACCTGTATTTATACAGTTATAGATACGCATTGCTTTCAGTAGTGTTATATAAAGGAAAACATTTGCAAATGTAAATATTAATAGCTATTAGTGTATCAAAATATTTTATATTAGTTATCAATTCGTATACAACGATCCAAGGTATATAGGATTGGTAACCGTAATAAATCAAAATTTTCATAGTGATTATTCTAGTATTCAATGTTTTTTAAATTGTTGTTTTAGATAAATACAGATAAATCCTGTCATCTTTAAAATTGAGTCCTGAAGATAAAAACTGTTGCTTTTTTAAAAGAATTAAAGTGATTAATGTTTTAAGCTGAGAAGATTTATGATAGATGTGAGGGCTATTGAAACCCTAAATGATCATTTAAATTCAATTATTAAATCCATGGCACTGCTTGAGACAAAATTATTACACCGATCTTAGCTTAAGAACATTTGTGTAAAATTTGACAATTATCATTAAACCACTAACAGCTTCAAATTTTGACCTTTACTCGGTACTCAGGGTAAACTGAGCAGTGAGGGAACTTTATCGTGTTAACGCCTGCCGTGGCAAGGAACCTCGGTTTTTAAAGTGATAAGTCCGCAAGTTTTACTTCAAATATGATTTATTGTGACTTTACAATGTGTAAATAGTGTACAATATGACCAGATGACTGTTACGTTGGGTCTTCCATGGACTGTAGCTTACAAGAAAGATAATATATGGGTTTGAAAATATAAATCACATATGCAATCAAGGCAGAGAGGAAAAAATGTAATATATAAGCAATGGATCTTTCTTTAAGATATAGTCTCATACATGTAGCTGCAACGGTTTGTGTAAACAATCTGAGTATCGCTCGACACGATATACGATATATCCTGGTGAGCTTGAGATAAAAGATACCACAGAGTATGACACATCTATTTCATATTTGGATATTTTACTTGAAAAAGACGTTAATAGTAATTTAACAACCAAACTCTATGATAACTTCAACTTTTCAATTTCATTACTTATGCAGCAATATATTTTCATCACCTGCATACGGAGTTTATTGATACGCAAGAGCATGCTCTACGTACGTACAATTTCTATAACGACGTGAATTAATAAACAAATTGATTAAACAAGCAGCAGTTTAGATGAAAGTCATCATGGTCGATAGAATGACCTTGTCAGCTAATATAATTTATCATGGGGTCAAATAATGCCTGATGTTTTTTATACTAATTTTATGACCATTACTTACACATTGACGGATTTTCCCGTTATTACCCGATCATGACAAGGAACACACGGCGGTTGTGACGGTCGACAAGGGATGCTTACTCTTCCATAACACCTCTGATGTTTCGGAGGTCAGTGTTTATTTTGCTCCTATTTTGTTTTGTTTTATTGACTTTTGAGCTTGAATACTGTTCGTTATCTCTCTGTATTTCATACACTCCGCAGCAGATGATGAATATTTAGTGATGCATTAGTAAAGTATAAGTCACATTATCCAACGATGGGGTATACGATGAGAAACCGATGCTTTTTTTGATGAAAATGACGTGGTTGCCGGCCGGGCACCACAAGTGATCGGACGGTGACTGAGTCTTTTTTGAGAATCGGTGGGGTCATCGGTAGGAAATAATTCGTAGTTAAAATTCAGCGATGTCTCCAACGATGCCTCATATCACTCCTCATCGTCAACCCATCATTAACACATCTTTCAAGGATAGGCCGATTTATGGCCGAGCATCGTCCAACATCCGTTGAATCTGAGGTCATTGGGGAGTTTAGTGGTCTTCAACAGATAACGACCGATCATCGATCGATGTTCGACCAAACATTGGCCCGTAGTCGACCGATGTACGAACGATGTTTACCAATGTATGAGCGATGTAATATACATCGGTCGATTATCCTGGAACATCGTTTTATGATTAGCAATGCATCGCTGGGCCTTTGTAAGTCCGGCCAGCAACTACCCCATTTTTCTCATAAAACGCATTGGTTGCCCATCGTATGCACATCGCTGGATAACGTGACTGATACTTTAAGGTCTACTAGGCCGATGTGGACCGATGTTGGGGCATCGTTAACACCACGGATTACTACCGATTACCACCGGTCTACGGCTACCGGCCGGGAAATGTGACCTAGGCATAAGGAAATTAAGAACACCAAGAAGGGGAATAAAGGTGTTATTAATTTTAAAACAATTTGAAGGAGTAATAAAAATCAAATAATTTGTCTTAAAAGAGGTTGAAGAATCCTATTCAGACGTGTAGTTAATATAAATATCACTAAGTATACAAAACGTATACAAAAATAAAAATTACTGCTTATTTTATTTAACGACTATATTTGCAATAGCTTTTAAAATACCCTATAAGTGGCAAATTTAGCAAGACGCAAATTTAGCGATTTTCCTCAAAACGTTGCATTCTTGTTTTTAATGAGATATTATTTTAGCGATTCCAAAATACTCACTAAAAAACTAGTACAAATAAAACACAAGTAATAATTAGTGATATCAAATTTTAGCGATCTCAGCACCCTTGTTAATGATGCCAAAATTAAATCCTCGCTACAAATCATCCTTATAGAGTACGATAACCAATAAGGAATTTTAAAAAAATGAAACGGTATGAAATGCAATTTTGTTCTGCTTATATTTCTGGATCCTACAAATATGGATTTTATTTTATTATTTCAAAATGACGATCTTTGTGTTTGACACCTCGATCTTGAATTTTTTTTCAATTTCTATAAAGAAACGTATATGAACATGTACAATATTTTTATAAAATCAACGGGCTTTAAATAGGCATCCAGGACTAAAATTATGATACTTGAATTATATTTCCGTATAAAAATGTATATTTAATTTGGAATCTTTCCAGTTATAGATTTTTAAAATGATTAAGTATCTCTTTCCGTTAATGAGCCATGTACGACACTGTGTTGATCGATAGAGAAATCTTTGGTTTAAATAACTGACATTTGAAAAACATTTCTGGTGTCACTCATAAGCTATGAGATGATGGTATATCAAATGCTTTGAATTGATGCTTTCATGGATGCTTAAAATGCATGCATGTGACATGAGCCACACAGATTCATCAAAGATTGTTTTAAAAACTATTTAATATATTGGTAATAATTGCTTCCTGATTCAACAGAGCAAACAAGTTGATAGATAAATTTGCCATGAAGATTGTCAGTACGTTTTTGTTTATAACGTTTTCCTCAACATTCTTTTCATTTAGAAGTGTTACTACAGAATCGGGTTTAGGGATCTGTAAAGAGTAAGTTTCAAAATTTCCATTAAATATTAAAAAGAAATGTTTTTGTTTCCTCTTCTTCTTTAACTTACTAAAATAAATTACGTATATTCTGTATATAACGTACTTCTTCTTTGGTAACTTGACGATGGATGTTTCTGCTCTTTCCCTATGATGGCAGAGAGCACACAGCTAGTGTGACCGGTCGGCGGGGGATTATCTCGCCTACATGTCTCCTGATCCCATCTCCTATGTCTTGGAGGTCCGTGTTTGCTTTGTTCTTATTTTGTATTGTTTTATAGACTTTTGATCTTGCATACTGCATGTGTTTCATCTTAAATCTTAGGTTCTTGCATGTAAATTAAGCAAGGCAATTTAATCTCCCAAAGTGGTAAAAAGTAACCGTAAAGAATAGCATAATATCAAGATAGTTTTTCTTCTCGAATGTGTCCAAGTTTGATTTCTCAGGGTGAACTTCTAAGAACTGCAAAGTTGCATCTGCATGCTCTAAATTGATTTTGTTAACGACCATTCTTTTTTTCTCTTTGAAAATGAAGATTCCCTGAATGCTCTCTTGTAAAACACATTCAAACCCAAAAATTACTTCTATTCCTGAGGCCGCTCAATTTTTTTTTCAATCTTTAAAGAATTTTAATCAAACACATTCCAACTCTTGAAAAAATTTCCTATTATAGCCGATCTCCTACTAAAGCCAGACATATTTAATTTTGTGGGACTCTTACTTGTTTATCTGTTTCTTCTTTTCTTTACACGATGAAAATCTAACAAATGTTTGTGGAAGAGCTTAGAATTCGTGACTGGTCATTACACAACAAAAATACGTTATACTATCAATATGAGTTTCAGAATTATCAGATATTTTGGTTATTTGCATTAACGCAAAAAGTATTAGTAAAGATATGTTAAACAATATCAGTCACAATTGCTAACACGAATGTCTTTATAAACACCTTTTGTGAACCTCAGAAAGTAGCCACCTATGAATTGGAAAAAATAAATAGTTCTGGTCATAAACCTTTATATGTCTTCATTTACAAAGTACAAAAAATTTACTAGGTACAGGTACCAGGGTTGCCAAAATGGCCTGAGAGGAAATTCTCAAAAGAAAGGAAAATCAGTTTTATATGTATAAAACTACAATTGTATAATTTCAATTTGATTGGACAATTATTGGCGTGATGCCCTTAGTTGACTTAAACCCCGCCTTGTCTTGGGAAACAAACCCAACTATAAACCCGAGGTTAAAATCAGAAGAGAAGTAAAATGTTAATAGCTATCAAAATCACTCATATTTTGGAAACTTTTTATCTGTATTTTTATGCCGCCAGATAGATAGATCCAGGGCGTATATTGTTTTTATCCTGTCTATCTGTTTGTCTGCAAACTTTAACCTTCGCCATAACTTTTGAAGCATGAAAGATAGAGACCTCATATTTGATATGCCTATTCCCCTACTCAAGTTGTTTCAAATGACGGCAAGGTTGATCACATTGTGATCTTGACTGTGACCCGTATGCAAAAAAGATTTTTTTCCTACAAACATTAACCTTCACCATGACTTTTGAACCTTGAAAGATTGGGTATGCATACTCCACTACTAAAGTTCTTTAAAATGACACCAAAGGTCAATGACCTTGAGTATGACCTATATGCTAAAAATAGCTGTTTTCGAACTTTGTTGCCGCCTGGCGAATAGTGTTTCACAAACATATCTTGTTTTCTTTGATTCTGAGGATACAAATATATGTTAATCGCTTAACGAACATGCCATGATCATCTTTTATATTAATTTATTACACACTTGATAATAAATACAGGTTTTTTGCATATGAGATATGGCTGAGGTCACAATAGCCGTATCAGCCCTGCAGGGCTGATATGGATTTGCGGGGATGATATACGTTATCAGCCCTGCAGGGCTGATAGGTATCAATATCACACCCATAGTAAATTAAACCTTAAAAAAACAGTACACATATTTTAGGGATTACATAATTCTCTTAATTTTATTAACTTTTTGAATGTAATGATAATCCAACTGATAAAATAATAGATTATTTTAAGATTACGGATTGGGGACATTTGAAATAGAAGTACAAATTGTACATGCAGAAACCAACCGAAACTGTATGAGATATAAGACTGTGTACTCCTCAATATCCTTGAAGCAGTAAACCTTTAGTTGAATACTCTGTTTTTCTTTACAGTAGACCCGAAGTTATATACTAGCTCCGCTATATTCTTTGAAGTTCATCATTAATTAAATTTTCCATTATTTACTTTTCAATTGACCATCAGTTGAAAACGTCTATATTTTCTGTATTCTATTGTGAATATTCTACTATATAGTGTACATGCATGTTGCATTTTAGAAAATGGAGGGAATTTTCAAAATAATAAACAAACAGAGCATGGGCATGGACAAACTATCATGTTTCTGATGGATTTTGCTAGACGCATTGACTTATACAGTTGACGGTTTATTTTGACATTTCAACCTCTATCATGTACGGAGGTACTTAATTGATAATAGGTATGAAAATCTTTTCAATGGTCATTATTAAGGTATTGTGCTATGGGCAGGGACACCTGATGGCTTGGAACTGAGGGTTGTATGGTTATCGATCTTTTCAAGGGCAAAATATACGTTCTTTGAAAAAGCCATTTTTGATTGGAGTAGATGTTGAGCCTGATATATTTACGTATATATGGTTAAAAGGTGTAAAAATAAGCCGTCATCAGTAAAGGTCAGCGCTCCTTGCAAAAGTCAAAATGGAAAAGTTAAAAAGATGTTGTTATATTCTTTATTTTCTGTTAGAATGAGAGAATATTTGTTTAAATAAAGCAAAAGCATAACTTTACCAAAATTACTAACAGAACACTTTCACGATAAATTAACGGAAATCTTTTAATGTTTTAACTAGTGCACAACAATCTGGACCTGTTTGCACTTACAAGCGTCAATATTCAGTATGATATCTTTCTAATATCTTAAAGAAAAATTATAAGGAATTTTTTTTTTAATTTTAATATATTCTTGAGATTGCAAAAGCTGAATCAAGCATGGAAATTACTTATTCACTTCAAAATCTTCTCTCTATATTTCTATTTTGATATAATATGAGGTGAAAAACAAATTGACTGTAACATCTCCAATTTCCCAAACAACCCTATTTTTAGCCTTTAGACTTCGAATAATTTTAAAGATATCTTTAAGTTTAATTGTATCCCTCTTGAGAATAAAGTAAAAATTTAATAATTAAGAGCATGTCCCTTAGTTATATCTTCAATCAAATGATATCTAATTACTTACATTTACAGAAAGGAAGACATCTGTTGTGAAGGTTACTATCAAGAAAACGGAACATGTAAAGGTACTTAAAATTCGAAAAAGAAAGTATTTTCATCAGAACCGATAATCATATCTCACAATTCATTCATTATGCAATAATTATACTCTGTTTCTTTTATTTTTATAACAGTTTGTCCATTTGGGTGGTATGGCAAAAATTGCACAAGAAAGTGCCCCCCAAACTCATATGGAGAACTGTGTCGTGAAAAATGTACATGCAAACTTGAGGAAAAATGTGATCCATCACAAGGATGTACGTTGAATTCATTTTTTTTCTTTACCAATCTATTATTTTTGTCGAAGACAGGAATGGTTGCGTTCTAAACCTTTGTAGTATAGTTAAAGCGTATTTATGATATTTATTAATTAACTTAGGTATGCGAAGAGGAGTATGCAGTGGTATTGATGGGTAAGATATCTTTCTTTGTATTTATTCTGAACTATCATTTTATACAAATTGTAGTTTATTACTCAGAATTGATTATCTTATAACATAACGTCATCTTTTATCATATTCCATATTTTTTCAGCGAATTCAGATGTTGTTTGAATTACTATCAAAGCGAAAAGAATAAATGCACAGGTGTGTTTAAGATTTTAATATGATTTCCTGTAAAGAACAGGTTCGGGTTCAATATTTGAAAAATACGGCTTCATTGCATTTAAATATGTTTATAAGAAAGTGTTACGTTTTAAATTATCGGAGAGAGAGAATGAGATCCAAATGGATCTTAATATTAGTTTATAAATTAAAAGAACTAATATAATGTAACATGTTTCTTTCACATTTTCTCGAGGATTGATAAAACAGCATGATTATATATACATGTATTTAGGATCGCGCATGATTTGTAGTTTGATATGATTTTTATCCCATTAGTTTTGTTTTTTTTAATCCCCGAGCCTTGGCGAGGAGATAAAAAGACAACATGAAATAGTTAAAAATCATATCCAACTACAAATCATGGGAGATTCTCTTTATCTCATGTTTTATACTTTACAATCAATGTTTTACACAGTTTGTGTATATAGAGCACTGCACTTTATTTACTTCATTAAAACATTTAAAGTATGTTTCCCCGGCACGTATGGTAATAACTGCAAAGAAATTTGTCCAAATGGAACATATGGGTATTTATGTCGATGGAAATGCAATTGTGGCTCAGGTGTTGCCTGTGACAAACAATTCGGTTGTGTTGATCAAGGTAATTTTATTATGTAGTTAATATAATTTTGTAATGAGTCATTGATTGATTGTATGTTGTTTAACGTCCCATTTGAGAATATTTTTTTTTACACGTATAGAGACCTCAATGAGTGTCGGTGATTAGGTTCATTTTTTTTTTGCTTCAGAGTCATTGAGTAGCAAGGGATGTTTTATCGTGCCAGCCTTTTTAGGACACGGCAACTAAGTTTTTAATGTCTCATCCAAAAGACGTTTACTTTTGACTTCACTATTAAAACTAGTTTGTTACCATAGAAATGTATGTAATAGTTGATATACCAATCATGTTTATCATGCATTTAAGACATCAGGCCTTCAGCTTTATGAAACAGTCATTATTAATTGTTGGCTTTGCAAATGTCAACTATGGGGCTCTAAACATTTTAAAAATGCCATTTTTCAAACTTTATGACTTATTGTCATGGAAACTATAACACAAAGCAACAAATTAAATTTTTGCCCAAA
This sequence comes from Saccostrea cuccullata, assembly GCF_032062105.1. Classification (NCBI taxonomy): domain Eukaryota; kingdom Metazoa; phylum Mollusca; class Bivalvia; order Ostreida; family Ostreidae; genus Saccostrea; species Saccostrea cuccullata. The sequence goes on along the minus strand of NW_026938911.1, from coordinate 73,765 downwards.
CAAGTTTAGGGTAACTATCAAAGACTTTTATCACTGAGATTGTGAAGAAATTCTGAGATTATGTGTGCCACAGCTCCAATTTTAAGGCATTACAGGGAATGACTCTTAATTTGTTTTATAAATAAGTGAAACCAAAAAAAAAACATCGCAAAATCATTATACATTATTATCTTTTGAAATATATAATAAATGAAACAGGTCCATTTTTGATTTGTCTTCTAGCGTGTCCTCCTGGATTTTTTGGCTTACACTGTTCAAGTCGCTGTCCTATTGGATATAATGGTTTATTTTGTAAAAGAAAGAAAACCTGTGAAGCTGACTGTGATCAAGACCTTAACTCCTATACATCAGGTTAGAAGTACATTCCGCAGCTTGATTCTTGTAGTATACATGAAAATCAAAATCATAAGAAGAGTAAATTCTAGTGCAATAAAATGATGTAGATCTAGAACATGAAATCGATAGGTCCAGGTACATGTATGAGAATAACAAACAGTGTTCATGTTCAAAAGTCAAAATGACAAACGCACTAGGTGTTCAATTCGAATTGCCAGATAAAAAAGTCTGTTGAAAAAAACTTTTATTGATATTTTGAAGAAATATACAAAAAACACAACACTACATGTAATTTGTTTTCATAACAAAGATTTATGACGGACATTTCAATTTTCTTTAGTCTGTAGTCATTAGAAATACTGATTAAAATCAATATATGCTTTATGTAGTGTGGGTAATGAGCAGACACAAGTGTCAGATCAAAAAGTAAAATAAGAGGTCACAATGGCACTAAGTAGTAAGGAGTCTGTGAAAATACATGTATCATAAGGCCCGACATCTTAATCAGTGCATGGTTCAAAACGAGTTGAGAATAAGAGATGGATACCGCTCATTTTTATAGCAAACATGACAGAATCCATGTTTTTCTATAGGAAACTTGAAATATTTGTTCGATCAAAAAAAAAATAAGAGGTTCTCAATGACACGTTTATTTAAACAGTAAAATGCTTTCTTTGTTTGTTATAACTGGAATAAACGGAAGCAGCTGTTGCAGAAAAAATACATAACCCGCCTAAGCGGGTTAGGTAATTTTTTTTCTGCAATAGCTGCGACCGTTAATTCCAGTACAAACAAACAAAGAAAGACATTTTATTGTTTATATTTATATCTGTTTAAATAATCATTTAAAGTAGGATTAAAAGATTAATTGTTGTATTATTGATGCAAACGGCTTTATACGTTTCATTGATGTAACAGCCACTGATCAAGAAATCTGTAGAGGCGACATGCCTACTGTAGTTCATGCAGTGATTAACGCAATGGGTTTTCTTAAGAAATAAAGGAGAAAATATTAAGTGGATGTAGATCTAAATATATATGTAAATATTCACCTTTCCGATGTCTTTGTCCAAGAAAAAAATACACATAGTTAATGTACTTTATTTCTACATTTATCTACTGGTTCATCGAAAAGCGCGGTTAAAAACGTCAAATCACTATTAAGGTATGCATTTCAATCGCTTTAGCTGGACAATCTCAAAATAAAGGTTATAGAGTTCAAGATGCAATTATGTACTATATTTTATAGCTTAACAGTCTCTTATGTATCATTAGCATAAATGACAATCCCTGGACCGAAGTCGAAAGACTACTTCACTGCGCTAGGAAGGAGAAAATTAGATCTCCTCATCTGAGAAATAAGCATTGAAAATGGCAAAGAATATATTTCTTTCGCTAAGATCTCGATTCTGATGAACATATTTCATCGTAGAAAACGCGTTGCAATTATTGTGCATGGCAGTCTTGCTAGATGTAACTACAAGACCGCGGTGTTTTCAAATTCACGGTTAATTTCCAAAGAATAATCACTTTAACATTTTTATCAAATCTCTGATGTTTTTAAATCGAGTTTTACCGAACTTTATTTTTTTTTTAATTCATTAGATAAAAAAAATCAGATATAATTGTGTAGTTTACTGCTTGTTGTGTTTCCTTTACATAATATCAGTATGTTATTTTGAAAAAAAAAATGTAGAAAGCTTAATTAACTGACTCTGAACAGGAGTCCGTAGGCTGATAAATATCGAAGCACAATATTAATAACATAAAAATGCACGCAATGGACACTTTGTTTTACGTTTACATAAAATGTTTTTTGCAGATGAAAAAAGTATGAACTTTGCAGAAATCATCATTGCATCTGTTGCGGGGTTTATCGGGATTGTTGGTGCGATTATGGTAATCACAGTATTCAAAAAATGGTACGCATATAATTGATCAATTATATGAAAATATTTTTGAGAGTAAAAATTACCGTATAAGTGGAAATTTTAGCGAGATGCAAATTTAGCGATTTCTACCTGAAATATGGTATTTTATTTTTAGCGAGAAGTAATGTTAGCGATTTTAAAATGCAAACTGAAGAAGCAATTACAAATAATACGCAATAAATTTTTAGTGATGTCAGTACCCTCGCTAATAATACCAAAATTAAATCCCCTCTAAAAATTCAACTTATACGGTATGTTGAAGATTTCCTTGAGGCTTGAGCCTTTACATTTAGGAGCCGAAGGCTAGGGTGTGCATATTTACAGAAATAAAAAGAAAAGACACTGCTTTACCGTTTGAAGCCCATCGTGGTAGACACTAAAAATAAGACAAGCTTACTATATAAATATTTCGTGACAGTGTAACTGCTCAACAGTCACACTTCTCTCTCTGGAACTATCTCTCTCATCAACGCCCTTTTAAAATATATAGGTCCCTGAATATACCCAGTATTTACATATGCACCAAACTTCCTATAATGGTATCTTCATGTTATCGAGATCTTTAACGTCAAGGGTTCTCATCTGAAGATATATTCTGTAAAATACTTCGATCAGTATGACAGTTCTGAAGCTTTATTCATTGATAATTGATACATGTAAAAGACCTTTAGAATGAGGAATTATCATCTAAAGTCGGGACTAAATCTAGTTTATTATTATACAAATATGGACTCAATGTAGGTCAATATGCATTTATAATGACCCAGGATGACAGATATTGACCGAAGATACATGGAGTATATCGACCGAGGGCGCTAGCCCGAGGTCTATATACTCCATGTATCTGAGGTCAATATCTGCCATCCTGGGTCATTATAAATGCATATTGACCGTGCATTGAGTCCATATTTATTATATTGTATAAATAATAATTTCCCAAATGTATTAGTACTATGTATATCTTCCTAATGTTTACAGAGATGGTGTTTACCATGATTAAATTGAATATAAACGTTTCAGAATTTTTTGAATGTTACTCACAGGAACTTGTTTCGGTAATAAATTTTAACCTATAACTAAGTATAATAATAACACAAGGTATCTATCTCCGAATAACACAAAGTACCCCCTCCCCAGACTTAGAATCGCACTCATTTACACTTGCAGAGGAAATGCACTGACAAAATATTAACATCTATAGATGTCTTCTACGCTAATTTATCTATACAATCGTACATGGCATGCTTGTCTTTATTTACTTTAAAATAGTCTCCGAGTCCGTAATCGCGTAAACAGCGTCAAAAATCTGCTCGCCGAGTGGAAAAGTCGAATTCAACAATGAAATGGTATATGTAGTAAGTATTCCCGAAAAATGCTAAAAGAAATCCTTGATAATTGTTTTGTATTATCACCTTCAGAGTTCTTCACTATATCTTTTAAATTTTCCTCGCCTACAACTTGCAAACTGTTTGACTAAAGCGAAAGCGAAAACGAGGCAGCTCGTGCGAGTCATTATTCGCTTTCAGCGGTCATTATTAAAATATAATTACTTCGTATTGACCAATCAGATTATCGGATTTCACAAAGTAATATAATATTAAAAAAAATGACGTATTTTACATGTGGGATTATTTCAAATTATTGATTTTATAATACTTTGCTTGTCAGCTATCAAAGGTTGTTGACTGAAACCCTGTTTGAAGAAAATTACTTTTCTTTATATCGAGTTAAAAATTAAGGTTAAAAAACCCAGAATATTTTCGAAATATATTCCACTTAATATTTTGTGAACTTTTGCGAGGCAGCCAACAATTTTGTTTACAAATATATCAGTTCCCATTTGCACTGTTCATAAATCAGGCCTTGCAAGACTATTGGTTCCTTACATCCTTCTTATATCGTAAGAACCCTCTTACTAAATAAAGAAAAATTACAAAGTATGAACGTTTAATTGCCATTAATTTAACTGCAATATGATACATGTACAATGACATAAATTCTGCAATTTGATTACATGTATGTGTCGCAGAATATTGTGATCATTCAATAAATGGAGAGGCGAATTCATCTGCTGAACTTTGTATTTTATTTTAATTTCTTTGCCTAAAAGAATTTTGTTTCGAACATGATCACTGAACATTTCAATTTCAGATTGACCCTTATCTACATTGACCATTTCAATCTCAGATTGACCCTTATCTACATTGACCCTTATTAATCTAGACATACATGTATAAGTTAAAGGGTTATATTCATTTTCATGTTTTCTCCCTAGCTCCAGGAAGGGCCGTCAAAACATATATGACCAATCTATCAATCTCAGTAGAGAAGCCAATGAAGAACAATATGATTATGAAGCTCTTCAGAAAAACAAGGAACATGAAGGGGGATATGAGGAACCATTGACTGGACGAATAGACCGTAACACTGAATTCGAAACAACACTGAGCAAATAAATAATGTACCGAATGTACGAGGGATGTCCAAAAAGTTCGTGGACAATGACGTTTTTGTTAAAATAAATGGTTCTATATAAATCTGTTGTATATCAAAATATTTCTTATGAAAAAATAAATCAGAATGATTTAGTTTTTATTGATGGAAGGTAATATATTTGTAAAAATCGGGGTCTTTAGAGGTCGCAGATAGTGCGCACGGACCAAGGTTAAAATGATATAAACTCTGATATAAAGAGTTCGGATTAAAATGATTATTTTCTATATAAAACAAGTCAAAAATGAATAAAAATTTTATGTAACACAAATAAATATGTTATAATCATTTTATGATATCTTAAATATCGCTTACTATATAGACAACGAAAATACACAAAGAAAACCTTAGCAAGTACGTGTCAAAACTCAACAGAAAAACTGACGTCGCCCGTCGGCACGGGTCAGCTTCCGGTCAAAAAATTAAGTTTTATAACGGTTAAAACGATGTTAGAGACAAATTGTTTGTTAAAACAACTCAAAATTATTTAATTATATTGAATGTATCGATTTGGGATTAGAATATACGATTTTTCAACAGTGTGTATAAATTCAAAGACACTACAAGAATTTAAAAACACATGTAATTAACTGTAAATGAAGATTTTTATTCATGACGTTGTTATAAATCTAGCGCAGTGTCGGACTGGGCTGTTCAGTTTGGGTATACAAACTGTTAATTTAGATGACGCTCGTAAATTTGTGTGTATTGTTTTGAAATTTCACAATTAAATAAATTATAATTTATACTTAAAGATTATTGCTAGCACTTCGAAGTGCGTTGCGCCTTAAAAAAAATCTTGTGTGTGTCCATGAACATGTGTTAAGTCAAAATCCAAATGTTTGACGTTATAATGAAATTAGCGTAACGTCAGACTGGTCCGTGCGCACAATCTGCGATCTTTTAAGACCCCGATTTTTACAAAAATATTAAGTTTCATCAATAAAAATTAAATCATTCTGACTCATTTTTTCATGAGAAATATTTTGATATACAAAAGATGCAGACAGAACCATCTATTTTAACAAAAACGTCATTGTCCACGAACTTTTTGGACAACCCTCGTATATATTGATTTTTGTGGCTAATCGGGCTTCTATGATATGCTTGTAAAAATGTTGTTCTAGTACTTGCTTGTATTTGTACTGAACCTGTATATTAGTATCTAAATTTAAATGTTAATTATAAATCCTTAAATTTATCAACGCTTAATTCTTGGAATTCTTGAAAGACAGGATACAATGTTAATCAAATATATACATGTAGCTTGGGTATAAGTCTTAAACAAAATTGAAGTGTTACGTAAAATAGATAGTAGAACCACACACAGGTTATTTTAACATTTGAAAAGACGTAAATATTTACTAAATACGAGGGTTGTCCCAAAATTTCGTAGACAGAGCTCATATCTTTTAAAGAAATAAATGCATCTTTATAAAATTTTCAGGGTGGGTGAAGAGTGTTCTTGGCAGATAAATTATCATGTTTACTTGAATACTTTTCGAGTTATAGCATTTAAAGTGCTATCGTTCTCTACCACCCGGATAAATCTGCAACGTCAAAAAATACAAATGTCAACGGTTCAAATTTTTGGAGAAACTATTTCAATTACCAGAATCAAATTCTTAAATTAAACGATAAGGTTATAGTTATAAATGTAAAATATTTTAATTACTATGATATGATCAAACATTAAAATATGTAAACAAATTATATGCATGTTCATGTATGAAATAATAGTAATTTGAAAACACTATATTTCTACGGGCTTTTCGTCTGTTTTCTCTAATGAATTTGCCCAATGGAACTCTTGCCCATTTCTTAGCCCTGTCTTTTATTTTAGTTACTGTTATTCACATATACATATAGAAACCGTTTTATTTATTTTAAAGACTAAGGACGAGAAAAAGTTTCCTTGTCTACCAAACATTTATGACTGGTGCATTTCTGTAGGAGTGAATTCAGGATCAAAACACTTGATCATAGTCCAGTGCGCCGCCTGGGCCAACGCAGCCGCCATTTTTCAAAAATTCGGATTTCAACCCCATGTATATTAAATGTTATAAAATTCATCAAGGCATAAACACCAAAATTTGAGGAAATATAGTTAATAAAACAATATTAAGAATTTTCATTTCCATTAAAGAAATACGGGGTAGAAAATACTTTTCCGTAGGATTTTAAATATAATATACCCAATTTTGATTGCAACCGTTAGGTATTGCGCCGCCTTCCTATATCAAACAATGAAATGTGTCTTTTAAATTGGAATAATTTTTGTAGGAACTCCATTTTTGTCCATAAATTTATTAGATAGTGTTTGTTTAATCTATATACGAAGTTTCATTAATGTAATTTGTAATTTGTAATTTATTTATTGCTCAGGATAAACATCCTTATAGATGGCATATAACAAAATGTACAATAATATTTACATAGGAAATGAACGATTGTACATATCATGGGAAAAAAGTCACAATGACTTTGTATGACAGGGATATTATAACTGTCCTTTACAGATTTACAAATGTAATAAATACAATATGCATGTAAAGATTACATAAAACATACATATAAATTTTAGCAGTTCCTTATTTCAAAAGCTTTTAAAATATATTTTCCAAGATTACAGAGTTCTTTGACATTATTAACACTCATAAGCTGTATAAATTTAAACACAGAGGGTTTACTCCAATAATATTTCTTAATGAATTTTTTCTCAAGTCTACGCATTTATAATTAGGACATATGAGTATAAAATGATATTCATCCTCTATATCTTTATGTGATTTACAAATTGGACAAAATCTTTGGTCTCTTGGCATATTTTTGTGCCTACCAGTTTCAATTAATAGGTTGTGCGAGGACAAACGAATTTTAGAAATATATCTCTTTAACATTTTTGGAATAGGCTTCATCAAATAGTACTGTAGACAAAAGTTACTAACCAAGTGTTTATATATGCTACATTTTGATTCTTTATCCATATCACATAATAAATTCTGTACAAAATTATCTTTCAGTCTCTCTTGTACATGTATGATATGAAGACAGATTCGACTATCCAAGTTATTCTGTTCATTCCAGAAATAATTAAGTCCTAAATTACACAGTTGTTTTTTGATAACACATGCCCAATTATTGACCCTAAAATTTGGATTCTCGCACTCATTATATAACATACCATATGCCGCTTTCAAAATACAATTGCTTGTATGTAACAATTTAAACCAGTATTTAAACATTCTAGTAATACGTGAAATATACATAGGCATACGGCCTGTTTCAAAATATAGCATCACAGTGTTTGTATTCTTTTTCACTCCTAGTACATTCCTTAAAAAATCTAAATGAATTTTTTCAATATCCGGACCCTTATGATGACCCCACACTTCACATCCATAATTCAAAATGCTGCTTACATATGTGTCAAAAAGAGATAAGATTGTACAGTGTCACTGATGGATGCTTTAAGACCAAACATAGCTTTACGTCCCTGAGCGGCTAATTGCTTCTGGGTCGCCAAGAATTTTCCGTTAAATTTTAAAAGTAACCCAAGATACACAAAATGATCCATCACCTCTATCTATCTCTTTACCATTAAATGACCATGTTTCATTACAACCAATTTTCCCCCCGTTTCTGAATACAACAATTTTAGTTTTTTTCGACATTAACTTCCAGATCCCATTCTGTACAATAGTACACTGTAAAAAATGTGTTTAGATGATAGACACTTTCCTAAGCACTTTCTTGTCACACTTTTTTTGATGCGTTGAAATTCTAAACACATTGAATTTCATTACGTGTAACGGAAAGTGTTTAGTGCCTAAACACTTACATGTTTAGACTTTAAACACTTTACAAAACATGTTATGATACATGTTTACAAATTAAACACTTCGATGTTTTCGTTGTCTTCCTGCAACAAAACTAAAAAAATAACAATTGTTTACATTTAAAATTTTATTAAATGAACATTCAAACATGGATTTTTTATAAAGAATTTTAAATTAAATATACATTATATTTTTACACGCTGGTTTTAATTCCAACCAGATTAGCAAGCAGTTATTCCTCATGTCTGTATCAAGTTTAACTTCCTGCAATTTTTCACTGAGCAACACACGCATAATTTGTTTTCATCTGGGACTGTCAGTAGGTAATCCACTGTCGATATTTGAGAATATTTTTAGGTTGTCAAAGCTATAACGAACAGCAGTCTTCACAAAACTCAGTTTCCCCTAGAAAGTAAGAAGTGTTGAAAAATGTAAGAACGATGGCATGTCATTGTGGACTTGGAGATGGCAACAGTTTCTCTGATACGTGTATTTTTGCTTTCAAGTTCGATGTGGACCATATCCTGTAAGAAAGAAATTCAAATTTTATCAAAATATGCTCCTCACTGGCTGGATTTGTATGAACTTTTTTATGTTTGATAGCTATTATTGTGCTACTTTTATTGAACCTCGTCTATATAACCACTATTTAGTATTGATACTGTTATAGATATTATTGATATTCTATATAATGTACTCCTTTCTAGATTTCAGGAATGCAAAATATAACCGAAGGTAATCTTGATCTACAACTACATGTGCAAACGCATGTCTATTTACGTAGCCCATCGTGGTCAATTTATGTAAAATAAAAATAATAGTTAACATACCTTTTATCGCAGTAATGTTGCAGTTTAAATGTATTTCACAATCTCTTCATGGTTATCACTTTGATTAGCATTCACTTCCTTTAATCCATCTTCTTTAGCTAACATTGGGACTTCCTTTGTTTCGATAACCGCTCTATTTATCATTCGAATATATATGCGTCATTTCCGGGAAGATAACTCTGCACTTCACAGAAAAGTGTTCAATTTCTAAACACTTATATCTAAACATGTGTAAAATCTTAACATCATTTAGATATAACACACGTTTAGACATAAGTGTTTAGCCGTTAAACACAATCTAACACACGTTTAGACCTAAGTGTTTAGCCGTTAAACACAATCTTATACATGTTTAGGTCAAAACACGTAATGGAAGTGTTTATTTTCTGAGCGCATTTTTTACAGTGTAAGATAGGGTATTTAACATATTCTGCAATTCATTAGCTGTCTCTGCAAAAATTACCATATCATCAGCGTACATAAGTATAAAAACATGCAAAGTATATAGTTCTAAAGGGATATTACCTTCATTAATAAATACATTTTCCAGATCATTAACATAAAGTGTAAAGAGCATGGGAGACAACACTTCTCCCTGTAATAAACCAACAAGACTTTCAAAAAATTGTGAAATGTTGCCTGATGATTTTACACAGGTTTTTATATCACTGTACATAGATTGAATTATTTAAAGTAATTTCCCTTGTATTCCATAATGTTTAATTTTCATCCATTACTTACTTCTAACTACCGAATCGAATGCTTTTTTATAATCAATTGCAACAAAACAACAATATAATTTTTTCCGACTTTGCGTGTACTTAGTTATTAAACTATATAAAGCAAAAATTGCATCAACCGCACTCAATTTTGGCTGAAATCCAAATTGTGCATCAGTAATAATGTTATTCGTTGCAGACCAGTCAATTAGTCTATTATTTAGCATAGATGTAAACAATTTACAGAAGCAGCTCATCAAACTTATACCTCTGTAGTTATTTGGGTCACCTGGGTCACTTTTTTAAATATTGGAACAATTACAGATTTTGACCATGCTGAAGGAAAAATGCCCGAGGAGAAAATTCTATTAAATAAGTGATGCAAAACTCGTACGAGACTATCTGAGAATTCTTTGAAATATTCATTGAGTAGATTATCTAAACCATGCGATTTTCCTCGCTTGAGATGTGATATAGCTTTGCGTATCTCGTCTTCTGTAATTTCTTCATCAAGTTCCTCAAAGATTACATGTGTTTGATCGGAACTATGCTCTTCTCTTTGTATGTTTGAGTCAGAAGTAGCAAGTGACTTGAAATGTTCAAAAAAAGTGTCGTTGGTAATATTTAATTGTTTTGGTTTCTTTTTCTTGAAATACTTATAAAAAGCTTTTGGGTTACTTTTACGGATATGATCTAGCATGTCACCCTCCATCCGCAAATATTGCCTTTTACATCGAGATTCCATAGTTTTATAACTTTTCTTAGCTTCGTGTAACATTTGGTGATTTTCCTTATTTTTTACTTTGTTAAAAGTACGCAATGCTGACTGGTAAGAGAAATATCTAGTTTTAAGTTCCGATGTGATCCAAGGTTTATCTACGGAAGCGTATTAGTGCCACTTGCACACTTTACTTTTTTTTAATTTCTACACTTTAATCTGTAAATTTTACACTTTAAAGTGTAAATTTTACACTTTAATCTGTTTTACACTTTAATCTGTAAATTTTACACATTAATCTGGGAATTTTACACTTTAAAGTGTAAATTTTACACTTTAATATGTAAATTTTACACATTAATCTGTAAATTTTACAGATTAATCTGTAAAATTTACACTTTAAAGTGTAAATTTTACACATTAATCTGTAAATTTTACACTTTAAAGTGTAAATTTTACACTTTAATCTGTAAATTTTACACTTTAATCTGTAAATTTTACACATTAATCTGTAAAATTTACACTTTAATCTGTAAATTTTACACTTTAAAATGTAAAATTTACACTTTAATCTGTAAATTTTACACTTTAATCTGTAAATTTTACACTTTAATCTGTAAATTTTACACTTTAAAGTGTAAATTTAACACATTAATCTGTGAAATTGACACTTTAATCTGTAAATTTTACACTTTAAAGTGTAAATTTTACACTTTATTCTCTAAAATTTACACTTTATTTGTTTATTCACATTTAGCATCTTCACACATCCTCAGTAACACATTTGTAAGCCAGTAAAATGTTAGTTTAAGCAAATTTTCTGAATTGATAGGATTTATAGATTATATCACAATTGTCATCCATATATTATTCCTTTGAAAAAAGTCTAACAGGCCCTGGAATTTATATTGGGGGGCGGGGGGGGGGGGTCCTTAAGCACCTGTGATCGGGAATATGTGCATGTATGTTTGATATGCTCTTCACTTTATATTCAAAGAAAAGTTTTACTTTAATATAAAACATCAGGATTAAATTTTATCATACAGGAAACATGGTCTGTTGGCTTAAAAATGTGTTACTGGGGATGTGTGAAGATGCTAAATTGACTGTGTGAATAAACAAATAAAGTGTAAATTTTACAGATTAAAGTGTACATTTTACAGATGAAAGTGTAAATATTACAGATTAAAGTGTAAATTATACAGATTAATGTGTAAATTTTACAGATTAAAGTGTAAAATTTACACTTTAAAGTGTAAATTTTACAGATTAAAGTGTAAATTTTACAGATTAAAGTGTAATTTTTACAGATTTAAGTGTAAATTTTACTGATTTAAGTGTAAATTTTACAGATTAATGTGTAAAATTTACACTTTAAAGTGTAAATGTTACAGATTAATGTGTAAAATTTACAGATTAATCTGTAAAATTTACAGATTAATGTTTAAAATTTACAGATTAAAGTGTAAAATTTACAGATTAAAGAGTAAAATTAACAGATTAAAGTGTAAATTTTACAGATTAATGTGTAAAATTTACACTTTAAAGTGTAAAATTTACACTTTAAAGTGTCGAAATTAAAAAAAAGTGAAGTGTCCAAGTGGCACTAATACGCTTCCGTATTTATCAATGCCGGTTCCACGTGAGTAAACACAACTCTTAGATTGACAGGTTCCACGTGAGTAATCACTAATATTTTGCCCGCCGGGTGTACCTCCTTTATCGCGAACTTCAAAATAAGGGCTCATTATTTCAACTAAAGTTTCTGTGAAATGTTCAACAGTTTTGTCAATCGAAAAATTTTCAACAGAATCTGATTGGCTGGTATCTTCAATGCACGCATGCATAAAAATTATCAAGATTTTCAATTAATGCTGTCTTCGCATCTGGACATCTCTCTTGATTCCAAACAAAACGGGGCAGAGTTTCATTATCAATTTTCTGGCCGCTTAATCTATTTACCGACGGTGTATGGATACCCTTTTTTAACAATAGTCTTACATGTAATGGGGCATGGTCTGAATAAATAGTAAAATTCGACACTATAAACTGGTCAACAATTTTAAAAATATCTGGCGTATTTATAAAATAGTCAATAACACTCAAACCCCCTAGCCCCCGCAAAAGTAAAATCATTGTCTCTACCTAATTTGTGCCGACCATTCAAGATTCTCAAAGACAGTAATTTTGTGCCTAAATCGTTTAGTGTTGGATCCGGATTATTTCTACAGGGAAGAACTTCATCAGATTGATAATAACAAATTTCATGAATCTCTCGCAAAATATCATCATGTAAAAAATCTTCAGCTATAAAATCATCATGAGTTGAAGTTCTAGCATTTGTGTCCCCAAGAAGGATCACCTTACCCTTTTCTTTAAATATACTTATCTGATTTTCTAAATCTCTAAGAAGATCACAATCATATAAATTGTAAAAATTTGAACAACTTGGTGGAATATATACAGACATGCTAGATATATATCATGGTCACTTTGAGATAAGCTATTACTTAGCTTAAGCCAGACTATAGTATCATACATATTAAACAAATCATAATAACAGTACCACCATCTTGTATACACTTCGACCTCTTTCTAGGAAATGTATGACACACAAATCCGTCAACATGTAGCGTGTAACATTTTTCTAACTAACACTCTGTCAATAAAATAATATCATAAGAAAGAATAAAATTTCTAAATTTAGGGTCATTTAACTTTGACGCAAAGCCTCCATTGATGTTCCAACTGATGACGGAACAAGAGTCACCCCCTCACACCCCTATTCAAGCTCGTCTTCATGTACTTCCACATCCTCGGAATTACTCGTTCTATCATCCCTGGCCTCTTCCTCCTCACCATCCCCTCTGTGTAGGCGTCCGTCTATGTATAACTTATCGACCCTCAGCACGGCGCGTCTGTTATTCTGCAAGGCTCTCTGCATAACCGGGAATAATGCTTTACGCCTGTCCATAACTTCACCTGGAAACTGCTCTTTTACACAGAAGCCTGTATCTTTCAATTTGGGTGCACACATCCTAACCCTCTCTCGTTCCTTAAAGCTGGAGAATTTCACCACAATAGGCCGCACTGATTGATTCCTGAATCTCCCCAATCGATGGGCACGCTCACATTCTCTATCCAGAGTTGTCTTCCGCTACGCTCACAACACCTCTGTCAACGCTCGTTGTACAAGATTCTTGTACAAATTTTAAACAGCGAAGATTCGAAATTTAAATGATAATTAATTATTGTAAATATTGATAAGGATGATAATTCATTATTTATTTTAAATCTATAATCACCCAAAACGACTTATTTTCAAAGATTTCAAGGAACTATTTTGCGGAGTAAAAATTAATATCTTAATTAAAAAATCCTTTTAAGGTGTAAAAAATTAAAATAAAAAATGTTTTCCGATAAGAATTATAATTACACACAATTATAATTACAACTTTTTATCAAAAACATTTTTATCAAGAATCTTGTATAACAAGCGTTGACAGAGGTGTATGTGGGAGAGAAGCGGGAACGACAACTCTGTATAAGAGAATGGGCACGTTCAATGTAGTTTCCAACTCCAGATATATTCAACTCGGTTTCACAAAAGTCATTTATGAGTCTTTCTCAGTTCTCTCGTCTATTACCTCGATATTCGGCGAGACCAAAAAACAATAAATTGTCTCTCATGCTTCTACTTTGAAGGTCAAGAATTTTGTCGTTGAGATCTGTGACCTGTTTGCTTAATTGCTCATTAATTACCTTTGTCTTCTCAGCCTCATGAATGCTCTGTCCTGTCCATAGCCTCACATAGACGACTTTGTGTTCTGCGTAGATCCCCCATAGAATTCCCCAGTTTACCAGTATGACTCTCGACACTGGACACACGTTTCTGCAGTGAGTCAATGGACAGCACCACCGATTCTAGGTCATCGCTTATTTTGTCAATTCGCGATAATTTTAAGTCAATATCTCCAATCCTCCGGAACAACTGATCAACCCATGCTGGTCTCGAACTAAAATTAGCAAAAGTGTTCGAATGAGCCGGTGGAGGATCCATGGATTGCACATTGTTTACATTATTTACCTTCGGTAACACACCTGTCGTGTTCCGGTCGACTTCACCCACACTCGTTTTGATGACTTGGCATATGGCTTTGGGGTCGATCCATCTGAGGATAACCTCCGTTTATTATCTTCCTGAGAACCCTCACCTTCGTTCCCTTTCCCTCCTTTCATAATCTTTTACCACTTTTAGTCCAAAATACACACTAAAACTCACCGTAAGGTGCAAAAAATATGCTCTCTAAACTCGAACCAACCGTCCATTTCCACGCATGCGTATTGAAACTCATGTATAACATAGGGTTTCTACAAAACTACGCTTATGTACGGAATTTTGGGACAACCTTCGTAATGTAACATTTCCATTGTTTGCCAAAATGTAATTAAAAAAACACTTCAAGTAAATAAATTCTTTGAACTACATGTATTTAGTAAATAATAATTGGAACTATAAATTAAATGTCTATGTTTTGAATATGAGAGAGAATGAAATTGTACATTTTTCGAATTTATGCATGGAATCCCACACTTAATGTAATTTATTAATAGCAATTTACAAAGAAGACGATACGGTTTAAGCTTTATTGTGCCCTAAAAAATTAATGTTCTTAAAAAGTTATTAAATTAGCTTGAACAATAATCGAGTAGATGAATATGATAAATCATTAAAGAATATGGCATGATGAAGAGCCTTTCTTGAAAATATGACGTCATTAATTTGGTACATTTTTAAGTTTAATGCAGAAAAGTTTCAAAATGACTCGTTTTTCTGCTAAACTTCCTTTAGAAAATAGTGTCTGCCACCGTCGCCCGCTTTAATTTTTGGATATATTATGCAAACAGCTATGAAAAATCACATATCTCAAAATTTTACCGGGCGATGGTGGCAGAGTATGTTTTCTGAAAGAAAATTCAACTGAAAAATTGAGGTCTTCTGCAACTTTTTAAGAAAATACGGGAAAATGCACAAGTTAATGACGTCACAATTGGCATTTAGGAGGTCATATGAGAAAAACCATTTGTGTATTCTTACTGCAGAGAATTCCTATGATTCAGAAAGAATTAATTTTAATTTCTAATATCACTTTCATATTTTAGAAAAATGTAGGGCTTTATTTGTATTGAAATTGTACCTTCTTCTTTTGCATTATCGATTAGTTGTTTTGTATATACCATCTGTATTTTCTTTCTGAAGCTCCATATAACAACTCTATGAAAAATATAGTCTCGTTTTCCCCATACTCTCGCTCTCGAGACTTTGCCCGAGCGAGAGTCTGGTCTGATTCCTATTTTTAAACAAAGATATGTGCGTTTTTTGTTCCTTGTAAAGCAGACAGAGGTATTTTATTATAGAACCAGATAAAAGTAAAGGCGCAGCCTCTGACTTTTTAAAGAATACAGATCTTAGCATCGAAGAGAATGTATCAGCTAATGAAAATCCATACCGATTTCTCTGTAAACTTCAATTTGAAATTCCCGCCAAAATATGGCTGAAATATTGCCGACTTGGCGTTAAACAATATAAAATCAATCAATCAATCAATCGATTCGAAATTACAAAATTTAAATAGGAATCAGACCAGACTCTCGCTCGGGCAAAGTCTCGAAAGCGAGAGTCTGGGGAAAACGAGACTATAAAAAATTAAAAAATAATAATAAAGAGTTCAGAATCAAACGAACGACAATAAGACGAAATTCAAATAAACAAAAACGAATGTATGAATTCTTGAATTACACTAATTAATAACAGATAATGAGATACCTTAAGCGTTACTATTCAGTATACAAAGAAAAAAAACATGTGCCATGTATCAGCAAGCTCAAATCTATAAACCAGTTGGCAAATCATTCAGAAAATTTTCATTAAAGAATCATTAAAGTATAAGTCACATTATCCAGCGATGGGGTATACGATGAGAAACCGATGCGTTTTTTGATGAAAATGGCGTGGTTGCCGGCCGGGCACCACTAATGATCGGACGGTGTCTGAGGCCATTTTGCGAATCGATGGGGTCATCGGTAGGAAATAATTCGTAGTTAAAATTCAGCGATGTCTCCAACGATGCCTCACATCGCTCCTCATCGGCAACCCATCATTAACACACTTTTCAAGAATCGGCCGATGTATGGCCGAGCATCGTCCAATATCCGTTGAATCTGAGGTCATCGGGGAGTTTAGTGGTGTTCAACAGATAACAACCGATCATCGTCCGATGTTCGACCAAACACTGGTCCGTAGTCGACCGATGTACGAACGATGTTCACCAATGTATGAGCGATGTAATATACATCGGCCGATTATGCTGGAACATCGTTTTATGATTAGCAATGCATTGCTGGGCCTTTGTAAGTCCGGCCGGCAACCACACCATTTTTCTCATAAAACGCATTGGTTGCCCATCGTATGCACATCGCTGGATAATGTGACTGATACTTTTAGGACTACTTGGCCGATGTGTTACGATGTTGGGGCATCGTTAACACCACGGATTACTACCGATTACCACCGGTCTACGGCTACCGGCCGGGAAATGTGACCTAGGCATAAGCTATATATTGATAAATGGATGTGTTTGTTTTTTTTCGTTTTTTTGAATATTGTAGGTTTAGGGTCATCATTTTCACTCGGAAGAATTATTATTACCCAAGCTTTAGTTAACTGTTTTGAGTTGAAAAAAAATTAAAATTCCAATAGTTTATGATTTGGAATGTGATAATCGATTTTGTCCAATACAAACTCAATAAAGAGATGCATAAGTAGGAAGACACTCTATCGTTTTGTTCCTTATAAACTCAAACTGTCAAACAAGCTTAAGAAAGAGATAATTTAAATTGTAAGTAACACAAAAGAGGGTTTAATGGTAGGTTTATGTAGTTTGCATGTTAAACACCTTCAAGGTTTGCTTTAAGGTGGCCTAATTGATGATTAACCGTTTATCTAGAAGTAACCATTAAGCATGTATTACCGGTAGACTTCTTTAAGTAATCATTCAGTTGTCTTTAAACACCAATGTGAACTTTGCAATGATTTCCTAGTGACTTTAAGTTGATGACTAATTTCTAATTACCAATTACTAAATTAATTAGCAATTACTAATTAATAAATAATTGATAACTTACTGGTGCTTGAAAAAATTAAATGTTTAATTGGCGTGCAACAATTTCATTTGATGACTATTTAATTCTCTTCGGTTTTTGTTGATACATAAATCAATATCAATACAAGTTTCCTTTGATTTTAATCAACTTGTTATTTCTTTACTTGCAAAACTAAATTATAATTGCGATATTATCAGCTTATCAAACATGTATGTTCATGAACATTCATATGAATAGGGATATTTGCAAAATTTGTCCTACCCGAAAAATATTTCCGTATATTTATATATATTTAGAATTGTTCCGGTTCTAGATATGTTAATATTGGTGAAATGTTTTTATTTCCCTGATATGATCCATGTACATAGTGGTCTGAATAACTAAAGAACACATTAAATTGATTCTATAAAAGCTGTTTTATCTGAGATACATTCCTGGGGTCAATATTAATTGCTAGAAAGATTAATACTTGTACTTTTTATGACAAAAACATTTATGAAAATATGCCCATGGTATGAACACTTATTCATCGAAATTTGATTTTCAAAAAAATGTAAAAGGCTAAAAGCGCATGTCTTTATGTCCTGCGTTATATGCTATCGGACTTTATAAAACCGCAACACACTTTTTTTCATTAGAATCATTTTTCAAAAAATATTGAAAACTTTTCTTGCAAATCATTAAACTTCTTCCGCCATACATAGTGTTGATTTTTAAAAACCAACCACCTGACTTACCTGCGCTCATTGTCTGCACGATGTGAGTAATATTGTAATATTATGGCTGAAATATTTAGGCATCTTTTCAAAACACATTGAATTAAAGGTGAAAAGGGGGTTTTGTAGTTATCAATCAACTTTGTTGGTGAAAGTATAGTCCCCACTTACAGAAGAAATCGAAATGAAGGAAGTTAACCATTTGGTTAATTTGTAAGTTATGCAGATATTTAATAAGTTGGAGAGTCTTATAATTGTATGACGCCAGTACTAGATTAAGCCAAGGCTTGTTGGTCAAGTCGAACAATATAGTTATAGTGATAACCGATCTTAGTACATGTTTCACACCTCAAACAAAGGATTTTTGCTGCTACCAAATCACTTGGTACAACTCTAGCCCAAGCTTCATGGTTGGGCGACTCTGCCATTGTGTGCATAATTATTGAGCAAATAATTACCAATGATAGGTTATTACAATCATGGACACATGGCAAGGTCACCAGACAATCACCAAACATCCAGCCAAATCATTATACCCATTTTTTATCATATTATACTTCATGATTAATTGTTGATTAAGGTCTTCCGTCTTCAGTGGAAGACCTTATTGTTTTTCTAAGGTTTATTTTCCACTATTTTTATATTTTTTTCTTACCGATTTTGTGCGCGCGATTTCTCGAGAAGGGCTCGATTGATTTTCATGAAACTTTCAGGTCTGATAGAACATTTAAAAAATCTATCTATCTATTATTTTATTTTAATGACGTCACTTTCGGTTCGGAGTTTTCTGCGATTTAGTGATTTTTAGAGGGTCACTTTGTCCGGCAGTTTTTTCAAAAAGCACTCAACACAGAAGCATGAAATTTTCAGTGATGCTAGAGCAACTTTTGGAGAAAAACCCTTTGTATATCACAACTACCGGAAGTACGAATCGTCGACGCTCGCCATGGCCCGAAAATAGTCCTATCAAGATTTCAAAATATTTAGCACCTTTTCTACGATAACTTTTTACCTAGACATATTTTATTAAAGCATGTAGAACAAAAAAAGGTGTAGAATTCCAAGTTCTTTCAAATGACATCTCGAAAAAAGGGCTGGCCACTTAAATTAAGGGCCTGGAGCGGCCAAAAGTTTTTCCTTAATATCTCAAAAAGTATTGAGAATTTGTGATACATTAAACAAGCAAAGTTGTTCAAAATGTCAAGCTTAATCTACTAGAGTCGTCAAAATACGTCCGGCATCGTCACTTCCGGCCAAACCGGAAGTAGTCGGAAAACGCGTATTTTGCCGTTCTTGACAAGTTTTTTGGTAACATATGTCTCTGGGAGCATTAAAATTAATTTTCCGTCCGTCGTCGTCACTTCCGGTCACACCGGAAGTAGCAAAAAATGCTTATTTTTGCATTAATTAACATGGTTTCGAGGATTCAAAATTTTTTGGCGTTATTTCTAATTTTTGTTAAAAATGAAAGCTACTTCCGATCAAACAGGACGTAAGACCTACTTGTTGCTATGCAACGAGCTTTGCTCTAGTTCTTAATATATTTGTCATCACTAATTAGAAATGCAGCGTTCATGATGCGTATACTTTCAGGAAAGAAGAAAGAATTTCTCTTGAATACAAAACTAACAACAAGATAAAATTGTAGTTATGTTCATGTGTTCAATCATTTTAAAAACTTGAAATTACAAAAAAGAAATAAATAATGTTTTTCTAAAAATCCAAATATGTAACAAATGTGGCAAACTCTGTAGTATCCTTTATTTCAGGCTCACTGGGATATGCTGTGTCGACATAAGAATGGAAATTACAATAATTGTTAATTGACAATTCGTGTTCGACATGTGTACATTTGTATATATTCTTTTTAGTAGTATCTTCAGAGTACTTGTACAATGAGGATGTGTTTTTAACAAAGTAATTTTGCAAACAACAAGTAAAAGGTTAAGTAGATTCTCGAATTCCATTTTTAATAGAGAAGAAAACAATAAAAGCAACAATTAAGTAACGAGAAATAATAAACAGAAGAATGAGATTAAAATCAGGTTTTGACAACAAAGTAACAAGATATTAATGCATAGAATTAAGTAGTCACAACTGTACATATCCTGGACGTTAAACTACAATTAAACAATCAAAACACAGTTCAAATGGGAATAAACATATCAATTTGATATTTAACGTTAGCTAAGGTTCACGTAGTCTATTGCTACATGTAGTTAAAGCTAGTACAAATTAAGTCACAACAAAAAATAAAAAATATTTTTATATTGATTGATTGATTGTATACTGTTTAACGCCATATATTTCAATTTATATTTGTTTCTCTGTCGCAACTCTTAGAAAATTAGGCCAGTGGATTTCTTAATACTTCAACCTCAATGTAAAAATTGCCAAAAGAAATGTCAGGAACTATGAAAATATTAATATACATGTAAATCTGTGTCTGCCTTTGGTCTGACGTTAGGAGGCGGGGATTATTGAAATTGACGTGAGAGGTTTTGTGTAATTTAATATATTTGACAATATTTCTTAGATGTACATTTACAATTTTATAAATCCCCTACCTGTGAAACCGGAGGGGATTATAGCTTTCTTCTGAGTCTGTCCGTCCGTCCATCTAGCTGTCCCCATATCTGTTTCTCAGTCTGTTCTACTTGGTTCTCCGCACTATTGTCTAAACGCTTGCAGATATTTCGCTGATTTTTGATATGTGAGTGTAACTTGATGAGTTACAGATCACGTTTGAATTTTGTACCCCTTCATTGGTTTTTGACGGAATTAGGGCATTTTTATTTTTTTTTTTACACTTGGGATTACGATCGGGTTTGTTATACACTAAATTAATGTTCCAAACGAGTTTGAATCCTAAAGAGAAAAGGTGAACCCTGAAGTGTACATATATTGTTTAAGCGTACTCTCAGAATGCTTGTTTCAGAATAATAATATGGAAATATAAGGAATTTCTGTTTACTTTGTTGGGTAGACCAGGGACATCAACAACAGTTGAAAACATGGGATAATATATGCACAACGGTCTTCGTAATTACAAGTTAGTTGGTGTCCCCCAAGGGTTCCCGTATTTGACCCATGATAACCAAATAAGAAATTTAAACAAATGACAAAATGCAATTTTGTTCTGAAATTATATTCTTTGTTTGTGTTCTTTTTTTTTTTTTTACACAAATTGATTTTATTATCTATTTAATATTTTTGTTTGTCAACTTCTATAGATGTTATTTCTATAAATACGAATAATATGTATATTCACATTAATAGCTTTAGTGTAAAAAAATGTGTTTATACATTAACGAGCTCTATCATACATGTAAGAACTAACAAAATATACATAGTGCTTGAAACATATTTCCGTATATATTCCAAGTGGAGACTTTCTAGTTATAGATATGTTAATGTTTTTGAGTCTACTTCCCTAAATGAGTCGTGAACATCCATGTTTTATCACCACAGAATGCTTTAGTTCCAATAACTGGGACATCATAAAACAATTTGGTGCCATTCTTAATCGTAAGGATGTGCCGGAATATATCAATTGCTTTTTAGTGATGTTAACATGTGTGCTTAAAATGCACATGAAATTAACCGCACCTAATCACTAAAGGTTGATTTTAAAACTATTTAATATTTTGCAGATAGCTTCCTGATTCAATAGAGCAGACAAGTTTGTTGATTGATAAGCCATGGAGATTGTCAAAACATTCTTGTTTATAGCCTTTTCTTCAGCTTTCTTTCCATTAATAAGTGTAGCCACTGAACCGGGCTTAGGAATTTGTGGAGGGTAAGTATTTGTTTGTAATTTTCTAATTAATCAATTGTTGATCAAAATGTCTGCAATATCTGTTTTATTTTATTTTTAAGATAATATACGCCTTGATTGATCATTAATTGAAATTTTCGATCAAATTAAGCAAGAAATATTGTAGTTTATTTCTCAGATTGCATGATAACCATGTAATTGAAGATTTAAATCTAAGGTACAGTACACATATTTGGTGAAAAAAATATTGGAAAAATTACTATTAGCAATTTTACGCATAAATAAAAATTGCTAATTTATGATTTAAAACATTCTCAACAGGAAGGACTCTTCAGTGATTTTAATTAAATAACTTGCAGAAATTAGATGCTTATATTTTGCAAAACCTAAGGGTCTATGACCCACTATCAGATCTGGCAAAAACTTATTCTTGGTTTAAACCAAGAATAATTTTTTTCATATCTGATTGTTGTTATATATCCTATTCTGTCTCTCTGTTTGTCCACAAAAAATTTTAAATTTGTCCATAACTTTTGATTTAGTAGAGCTGTGACTCATATTTCACATGTGTATTCCATGTGACAAGACCTTTCTTTGGGTACCACCAAATTTGACCTTGACCTTGGAATTTGATCCACTCCTACACAAAAATTCAAATTTTTACTTTGGCCATAACTTTTGATTAGTAGATACAAGGACATTTATACCTCAAATATATATTTTTTTGTGGCAAGATCTTTAACTGGATACCACTAATCTTGACCTTTTGACCTTGACCTTGGAGAGTTACGTAATAACGAATAAACTTTAACCTTGGCAATAACTTTTGAACAGTGAGGGTTAGAGCTTTCATATTTCACATATGTAATTCTTGTAAGAAGACACTTTATTGGATACTAAGAACGTTGACCTTTGACCTTGACCTTGGAGTTTGATCTACTTTTAAAAAAATAAACCCTGATCATATCTTTAAAAGGGTAAAAGCTAGTGCTTTCATGCTTTACATATTTAATCCTTGTGACAAGACCTTTCATTTGAAATCAAGACCTTTGACCCTTTAACCTTGACCTTAGAGTTTGACATATTTTTAAAAAAATCTCAACCTTGGCCATAACTTTTGAACAGTTAGGGCTAGAGCTTCCATACTTCACATATATATTATTTGGAGCAAGAGCATTCATTGGATACTAATAACCTTGACCTTTTGACCTTGACTTTGGAGATTTCCGGACTTTTGAAAAACATTAACCTTGGCAATAATTTTTTAAGAGTAAGAGCTAGGGCTTTCATTCTTCATATATGTATTTCTTGTGACAAGACCTTTCATTCAATACTAAAAACCTTGATCTTTTGACCTTGATCTTGGAGTATAACCTAGTAATTTAACATTTTTAACATTGGCCATAACTTTTGAAAGGTTAGGGCTAGGGTTTCCATACTTCAAACATGTGATCTTTGTAGTTATTTTATTTTATACCAATAACCTTAACCTTCTGATCTTAATCTTGAAGATTTCTGTACTTATGAAAAAAACTTTAGCCTTGCCATCACTTGGGAACAGATGGTGATAGGGCCTTCATGTTTTACAATTGTATTTCCAGTTAGGAAACCCTACTTTGGGTACCAATTAATATATTAAATGTGCATCTAACAAATGTTCAGTCTTCACAATGTTGCCATACGGGGGCATCAGTGTTTCACAAATACATCTTGTTTTTATTTTAATTCTGGCTCTTTCCTCTTTCGAAATATTTCCTGCCTTTCTTAAAGCAAAAAAATATGAAAAAGGTGTTACGACTCTGGCTTGTTAAACTTATCCTACTCTCAATTTCAATTCTAACAACAGTTTGTGGAGGAACTTCGGTACTGGTCTTTTTATTTATTAAAGAAAGTGTGACAATTGTATAATTTTATATAAAAGAGACTGTCTTCTCTTTGAGTCCACAGAATTAATGACGATATGCGTAAGTATCTTGCCTCAGATAAAAAACACTTGAAATTTCTTTCGTCGAAAAGAATACTTTATGAATCATATTACACGTACGTTGCATTGCTTATTATGTTCCCCAAACGAAGTTGGGGAACATATTGTTTTTACTCTGTTTCTTATTATTATTATTATTATTATTATTATTATTATTATTTTTCTTCTTCCTGGGAAAATTTTGTCCACGAGTGATCTTGTAAACTACACATCCGACTTAGGTGAAACCTTTTTAGGGTTAGTAGGCATGTTATGTAGAGTTGCCAAACAAAGGTCATTTTGCGCGCACGTGCTTGCAAGAGCGCGCACGTGCATTAGGTGAAATTACCAATATAATGGATATTGCCGTAACTTTTCTATTTTTTGATTAAATTTTTTGAAACTCATAATGTAAGGATACATTAGTAGTATAGACAAGATAGCATGGTCAAAATAGCAAGATTTCACGCGCATGCACGTGCGCTTTGCTCTGATTGGCTGAAACTAAAGTATCAATAACTTTCTTGTTTCTTGTCATAATCCTTTGAAATTTTGAACATAGTCCTATATTATAATGGTCTACCGCATGATATATAAGAATTTTCATGAAAGCATGCGCATGTGCGTGTGCTGCAAGCTGATTGGCTGAAACTTTAAATGGCTATATCTCCTTTGTTTTTTGACGAGATTCTTTGAAATTTCAAATATAGTCATGCATTGGGATATCCTACAAAATGATATAGAAAAAAAATCATGAAATCACGTGCATGCACGTGTGCTGCAATTTGATTGGCTGAAACTTTAAATGGCTATAACTCCCTTGTTTTTCATCCAAACAGGATGGGATTTAGAACATAGATAGATGTAAGGGACTCCTACAAGAAGGTATGATCATCATGCACGTGCACGCACGTGCGTGCATTTGAAACGAGTATATTTAAAAATACTCTTGAAAGACAAGATGATATGGTCATAACGCACATGCATTCACATGCGCTTGGGTGCAATGCTAAATATTGAATATAATTGGTATCCTTCTGGAAAAACGTTGTTAAAGTCAAAAATGCACAGAGTTTGTCTTATTTAATGAAGCTTACAGGAAATATGGCACCGAAAGGAAGTTGGGGAGCGTTTGGGGAACATCTGTAACGGTTCCCGTTACAATTAGCACTAGTTAATATTATGTTGTTAACATGTCCACCCCACGTGATCTACTGACTTCATATCAAAGCAAAATCTCCATCCACATGTCATAAAGCCCAGATCATAGTAAATATGTTGATTTCATTTGAACTTGCATGGATCGTAAAGAGGAACGTCATAAATAAACATCAAACGACAGCTCATTGTAATATTTCAAAGACAGAACGATTTGCGAAACTTGTCATTTAATTTTTTTGTAGTGTTTCATACAAGTTTGAACATGATATGGCATTTAGTAAAACTTAATGACTGTAGTCCGCTAATGTTTCGAACAATCCTTTTCTTATGCTTTAGATTAACGAGGGCTGTAATAAAAGTTTGGGGAAAGTGAAAGTACTGACCAGACCCAACCAGACACCCAACCAGTCCAAGACTGCTTATACACGCTCTGGGAGTGCTGTTGGTCTGCTGTTTGACTGCTCTAGAAAGCAGACCCAACAGTCCCTGGGGCTGCTTTGCTCACTCTTGCGTGATGAAGGTTCTTAGTGACATGATAGCTCGAGTCCTTGTGTATTCTGAATTTGCAGGCTCCCTTATCTTGTTTTGTTTACTTGCAACAGAGAGGTATTCAAATATCAAAACAAAGATTTCTTACAATGGAATTTTCTACTCTACTTAGTATAGTAGTATTGTATGGTAGAATAGTATAGTAGCTTGGTCCCTTTTGTGCTTTTTTTTACAGAATAAATCTGAGGATATGGTATTGTTTTTATTTTCATGGTGTATAATATCGTATTTCTAATCAAAATGTTGTACCATCATTAATTACTTTGAATATCAAGGAATAGAAATCAAATTTCACAACCTACCGCGCATACAAATTCCAGAACATTTTTTTTGATCAGATTTCGGTTTCTTTATAACACAAAAATGGACGTAGACATTTAAATTAAGTAACATATAAAGGACGACTTGGTGAGCTGTACAGAGTGATCGAGATAAGAGAAATAGAAATTTTTCATATAATAATTGAAAAAGTACAATCCGAGCGAACATTATTTTACGGAAAATACAAACATAAATACATTACCTTCGTTTCTAAAGAGCTGAGAAAAAATAAACAATGATAACAACAAACAAAAGTTTGATTAAGCGGAAGAAAAAGAGGAAACCCTTCCAAACTGGAAAAAATACATTATGTAGAAGTGGGAGTCGAAATATTAATCATTTTGATTAGGAAAAATTAAACAATAAAAATAATGTGTATTTATTAATATCGTTTGGAAGGATTTCCTCTTTCTCTTCCTCTTTTTCAAATACTCCGATTTAGTTACTGATATCGATAATTATCGATGATAGTATCGATAATTAATTGATTAATATAGGACGTGTACAAATACATTTGCATGTAATATATGCTCTTCAAAAACAGTTATTGGAATGCCCAGGAAAATTGCGATTTAAAACATGTCCCGGAAATCATCAAAATTAACTTAAAAGATATTCATTGAAATATATTGAGAACTTTGTTTTGAATTTTAAAAAATTAAGTTTGTAGTTGTACTTTTCAAATACGTGCTAAGTGCGTTGATTCCAAAAGAAGAAAAACACGCTTTCCCGAGGTGTTCACCTGTGACGGTGTGGAATCATGTGACATATTATCTATTCTTAGCAGGTCAACAAGAGGTTAATTCTATGAACATGCTGGTCAACAATGACCCTAATTTCAATCTATGTAATGCAAAAAAACACCAAAAAAAGAAACCCTTTTGGATCATCAAATGTGTATGCACATGTAAATGTCTTCGGGATTAAAAATTTTGAACATAATCTGGTGATTTACAGTTATACATAATAAAACACTTAAAACAGTCAGGAGTGTTATAGTTTGTCTTTTACAAAGAGAAACTAACGGTAAATATATATTTACATTTCCAATAAATTTCCCCTATGATTGTTAACAAAATAAAATGCAGTATATTTTCTCATGAACTACATTAAGTATGTATCACGAGTAAGCATGAATATCTCCATTGTTTCGTCATAATACCGCTCTTGACGTCAAAAAGTCAAAAAATATAGTGCACACTTTTTTGTTTTTTTTAAAAGAAGGAAAAGAAGTGGAAAATCTATAGAGATGAAAGATATGTAGAGCTCTAATCAAGCTTAAATGTGATGAACCTATCTTGTCACGTCACCTAACGTCAAGCTATTGCTCCGTGAATGCTAGGACCGCACAATGAAAATTATTGTAAATATATTATTCAAATTTTAGGTAATTACCCGATTTAATACATGCTAATGGACAAATACTAGGAATTTGATCAGACATACGTCATACTTGAAATTAATCAATACATGTAACACTTCCGTAAATCAATGTGTGTGCAAACTTTTCTAACAACCCTCGAATAGATTTAGAGAATTATTTGATTACCGGTATTAAGAAAAATAAAACTTCTATGGTTTCCTGAGAAAAAAAAATAAAAAGTTGAAATTAGGAGCTTGCTCTTTATAACTTTCAGCAAATGATATATAAATACTCTAATTAACAGAAAGGAGGATCTTTGTTGTGACGGTTACTATCAAGAAAATAGAACATGCAAAGGTATTAAAAATTAAAATAAGCAAGTACTTAACAGTGTATTTACAACAGAAACGATAATCATACTTCTCAACTCATTCATTATGCAATAATTACACTCTGTTTCTTATTTATGATAACAGTTTGTCCAAGAGGGTGGTATGGCAAAAATTGCACAAGAAAGTGCCCCCCAAACTCATATGGAGAATTATGTGGTGAAACATGTAAATGTACATTTGAGGAAAAGTGTGATCAAGTACAAGGATGTATGTTGAATATTATTTCTTTCAAATCAATGATTCTTTCGAAGATGCGAAAGTTTGCTTTCTAAACCTTTGTAGCATAATTCTAGTGTATTATGAAATTTCTTTATTTAAGACAGGTATGCCAAGAGGAATATGCACTGGTGTTAACGGGTGAGAAATCTTTTTTTGTATTTGCATTGATTCTGAATTATCAATTCAAATAAAAAATACAGTATTCAGAATAAATTAAGTTTTATGTTTCTAACTTATATCTTAACCTTGCATCATATTCCTTCCTATTTCAGGAAATTCAAATGTTGTTTCAATTACTATCAACGCGTCAAAAATAAATGCACAGGTGTGTTTTAAATTTTAAATTCATATATGTGTTACTTTATTATGGCAAAATGGTTAAATCTATCAGAGAGAGAGAGGTCTGTTCAAGGGTTGTTCGGAAAATCCACGGACGATGTCAATCTTCTCTATGATTTCTTCATGATTGATTGATTGTTTAACGTCCCTCTCTAGATATGTTTTCATTCATATGGTGTCGCCAACACTTGTCGATGAAGAGCTGCAAATTTTGTCCTAAACACGGCACTCAGGGTCATTGAGCAGGGAGGGATCTTTTTCATGCCAGCTAACTTCTACGACACTCCGTTCATACTTTATCTACCGATGGATTGATCTCCACGTCCCACAGTGGGAAATTTCTGCACGATATTAAATATGAGCACATTATCATGTGTCATTATCATGTGTTAAAATATTTAATTTGTTTATGAGTGTAGTTTTATTCCATGTGCTTTGATAGAAGTCGTGTTATTATGTCCCCGCTTGAAAAGCGGGAGGGTATATAGTGATTGGGATGTCTTTCTGTCCGTACAAGTACATCTGTCTGTTGTTTTCCCACCAATCGAAATGAAATGAATTACAGAATCTTTGCTATATAATTATATCGTGCCATTGTGCACCTTGAAATTTACTTTTAGAGCGGATACATATTTTGCAAAACATATTTGGCAAAACATGGACTTTGTCATTATTACAATATGGGACACGGGAGCAGGGGTTATAATGTAGTAAGTTCATTGCTCACGCTCACAGTACCTCTAGTTTAATTTTAAAATCAACTTGTTTTTGAGCAGAGCTACTCACTGATCAGCAACATTGTAATGTCAAAAATACACGGTCACGAGGATTCCGAAAGTACTCTCATTGTGCGTTTCACAATGTGGATACCAGTGCCCTTGATCTTTTGGGCATATTTTGTGCTTTTTCCAGCGTTTTAGAGTGTTTTTTTTTCAGAGACCAACATAAAGTCATATTGTTTACTGGTGCTCCATGACATATTATCCCATCATTTTTGCCTTTTTCAATGAGTACAACTATACCTCTGAACATGATTTTTTTTTCAAGGAAACACTTACGGGGTCGTAATTTAGATTTTGAAACGATGCCACAATTTTCCGTGTTTGCAAAATTTTACAGAAGATATAACAACAATTTTATTTACTTCGTGTATTCTAACATTGTAAACAACTTCAGTCTGACCTTTTTTCTGCTCTGCGATCTGTCTTTTGTAAATTTAAATTAAAAAAAAAAGATTGAAAGAAATTATGATATTTCAAAATATCTTCAATCATTTAGATGAATTTATTGCTCAAATATTGCTGCCAAATTTGGATACGATATGGTTTTATGAAAAAAATTATGACAATAGTCCACGAACTATCTTAGCAACCCTCGTATTCGGTATTTTTGCATTTTTAATTCGAAATCTTGACTGTTCCTTATCTTCATATTTACATTATAATAATTAAGATTCTTCTCTTTAGATGTCTATCATTGAACATTTACAGTTTGTCACCCAGGCACTTATGGCAATAATTGCGAAGAAATATGTCCTAATGGAACATTTGGCTATTTATGTCGAGATAAATGCAATTGTAACCAAGATGTTATCTGTGACAGTCAATTTGGTTGTGTTGATCAAGGTTAGTCTTTTTGTACTGCATGTATCAATTCACTAATCTTATAATGTTTAAAAAGTCCGATTTTTACTCATGCATATACAGCTGTAGAGACGTCAATGTCGGGCGGTAAATAGCTTCTTATACTAATGCTCGACTTAAGGACCATTGAGCAGCAAGGTCCTTATCGTGCTGATTTTTTTCAAGACACGGAAACTTGGATTAAAAAAAAAAAAAAAAGACCCCTCACTTCTGAATTTCCTTTCTAATACCGCCAGGGCTTTGCGAAGAAATAGACAATGTGTATATTTACGTCTTAGGTTTGACACAATACAATTAACATGAATCGAACCCGATCCTAGCCACTGATCAAGAAATCCTATTATTAGGTAACGGTGATATGTGACACATATTTGAAAGAACCATTCTTGGTCAAGTTAGGTATTAGTAAACTGTATACATGTTGAAATATCATTATTAAAATAAAAGACGTCGAAATCTTATAGAGGTTTATTTGAAAATGTTCATAATTGTTGTGAACATAACATTGTTATAATCTCTATGACATCATAATTAGTATTATGACATCATTGTTCAGTAAAATTATTTACATTAACATAATTGTATTTATCAAGGTAAATTAAGAAACGTAGTAATGGTTATAATTTATAAAAATCACAAGGATTTCACTGAAACATCAGAAAGAACATTTAGCTGAAATTTAGAGAATGAAGGAAAACTCTTTTTTAAAGGTTTACATTCAATTTGAAAACATTCTAGTGACTGATGAGCAAATATATCCAAGATAATCTTATATTAAAACAAAAGAAAGATGTTTTAATCTTTGATTCACACTCGCGATGAAATTAATAAAAGTAATTGAAATAGATACAACCATGTACATGGATTACAAACTATTCAGAAGAAAGATATTTTAATCTTGGTTTCAAACTCGCGATGAAATGAGTAAAAGTAATTGAATTAAATACAAGCATGCATATGTATTACAGACTATTCAGTGTTACTAATTTTTGCCACCCCCCTACTCTTCAAAAAAATAAGCAAGAAAACAACAAATCATAGTGTCTTTGAAATAAAATGAATAAACCAGAAACAATTCTGATATATGCTTTCCAGCTTGTCCACCAGGATTTTTTGGCTCCAACTGTTCACATCGTTGTCCCGTTGGATGGCATGGATTATTTTGTAAAGAAAAATGTTCCTGTGAAACTGACTGTGATCCAGACCTTAAATGCAATACCACAGGTTAGAGAACATAATACACAGTTTTTTCTGTTGTAGTAAAGATAACATGTGATAAGAAATGTATAATTATATGTAAAATTTAAGAAAAAATTAAGTAAAGTGGAAACAACTGTTCTAGCTATATTTTTATATATAAGATCGAACAATATCATATAACCTCTATGACATCATACATGTAGTATTATGACATCATTTTTCAGTAAAATTATTTACATTAACATGATTATATTTATTAAGGTAAATTAAGAAAAGTAGTAATGGTTATAATTTAGAAAAATCATAAGGATTTCACTGAAACATCAGGAAGAAGAACTATAGTTTACGGTTCGTTAAGTATAGTTTTCATCTGTAAAACTATATTTAACAGTTGTTAACTATAGTTTACGAATGCTAATCTAAGTTTATCTGTCTGTAATAAAACGTTAACAATAGATTTTGTTGATAAACCATACATGTAGATTCACGTCTGTAAACTATAATTTACGATCGTTAACTATAGTTAAGAGTTGTAAATCAAAGTTTACAAATCGTGAAACTGTATTTATCAGATAATCTATGTTTTGCTATCGCAAATGATTATTTTTGATGATAAGTATAGTTTAAGGTTGTGAAACATAGATTATCGCGTGAACTATGGTTTATAGGATGTAAAATATAGATTAACGTTGTTAACTATAGTTTTCAGTCCGTAAACTATAGTTTACAATCGATAAACCTAGTTTATCGACTGTGAAACTATGATTAGCTCATTTTTGTGAATTTGGCGTGTTAAAAATAGTTTCACAATTGATAAACTAGGTTTATCGACTGTAAACTATAGTTTACAAACCGTAAACTATAGTTAACGAATCGTTAAGTATAGTTTTCATCGGTAAAACTATATTTAATGGTTGTTAACTGTAGTTTACGAATGCTAATATATATTTATCTGTATGTTATAAAACGTTAACAATAGATTTTGTTGTGAAACATAGATTCATGTCTGTAAACTATAATTTACGATCGTTTACTATAATAAAGAGTTTTAAACGTTAACCATAACCGTGAAACTATTTATCAGATAATATTTCCATTTCTAATTTTTTTCTCTGTGATAACTGTTTGAAAGTTGGGGGAATTTATTTCTTGATAATTCTGCCGGAATGTAAATTAGGCAGATCGATAGATCAGAAGCTAATGAGGCCTAATACGCATGCAAATATCATGCGCATCTGTCTGTGTGTCTGACGCTAAGGGGGCCTAATATGCATGAAAATCTCGTGCGGCTGACTTTGTGTTTGACGTCAGTGTGCGAGGACTATTGAAATTGGCATGGAAGTCCTCGTGTAATTATTATTAATAAATCTATTAGTCTACATTTTTAATGTCTAAGTTTACAATTTTATTTCACAATGAAATGAAAATATAAGGAATCACTGTCTAGTTTGGAGAGTATGTCAGTGAAATCAACAAAAGTGGGAAACGTGGGATAATTTTAGCATAACGGGCTTCGCCCGTAATGCAAATTATCCCATGTTTCCCACTATTGTTGATGCCCTGACATACTCTCAAAGCTAGACAGTGATTCCTTAAATCCATCTTTTGCAATCGCAAATGATTGTTTTCGGTGTTAAGTATAGTTTACGATTGTGAAACATAGATTATCGCGTTAACTATGGTTTACTGATGTAAAATATAGATCAACGTTGTTAACTTTAGTTTACAGTCCGTAAACTAATAATATTAAAAGTTTACAACCGATAAAACTTATTTATCGACTGTGAAACTATGATTAGCTCATTTTTGTGAATTTGGCGTGCAATATCAGTCATATTATTCAACACGGAGTATGGTTTGATTAACATAGGGCAGATGGAGAGCCCACATATTGTTTTGGTTAAAAAAATATACATGTACATAAAAATCATATTTAAAATCAATAAAAGTTTTTGCAACATCGCCTTGAATATATCTAAAATATAGCTAAATTAAGCACAAACACAGGTTTTAAAAACTTATTAGATCGATAGAGTTTTCATGGGCTTTTTCAAGAATTACAGACCCGCAATACAATAAAATTATTCTTCAATGTAATAAATGGAAGACCATCTTGCCATTTTTCGACAATTGAGCTCCAATTTATTTTTCTTCAATTATAGGAGATGGCCTTTTTACAAACATGATTTGAATTTCTCATAATGATAAAACAGAGGATGATTGATTGATTATATACTGTTTAACGTCCCTCTCCAGAATATTTCACTGATATGGAGACGTCACCATTGCCGGTGAAGGGCTGCAAATTTAGGCCTATGCTCGGCACTTACGGCCTTTGAGCAGGGAGGGATCTTTATCGTGCCACACCTGCTGTGACACGGGGCCTCGGTTTATACGGTCTCATCCGAAGGACCGCCCCATTTAGTCGCCTTTTAAGACAAGCAAGGGGGTACTGAAGACCTATTCTAACCCGTATCCCCAGAAGATAATAACTTTTTAAAACAATTCAAGCATACGTGTACTTATTGAAGTAAATTGTTTTATTTGCCATGTACTTATTAAAGTAAATTGATTTATTTGGCATGTACTTATTGAAGTAAATTGATTTATTTGGCATGTACTTATTGCAGTAAATTGATTTATTTGGCATATACTTATTGAAGTAAGTTGATTTATTTGGAGATAAAATGCTCAATTATTACTTAAAAGCAGAATAGCCTTTTTTGAAAAATAAACCTGTACATAGAATGTGTTTTCTGAGATTATCAAAACTGAATAAATTACGGAATAAACTCGACATTTTGATATACACTGTAAATGTATCGACGATGTACGTATTTGTCAATTAACAATGGTTCTTTCCATTCTTATGTCGATACGATAGTGAGCTTGAGATGAAAGATACCACAGAGTCTGATACATCTGTTACATATTTGAACATTTTACTTGAAAAAGACGTTAATGGTTATCTAAGAACCAGGCTCTATGATAAACATGATGACTTTATCTTTTAAATCGTCAACTTCCCATCTTTTGCAGCAACATACTTTTATCACTCCAGTTGATTTGATACGCAGAATTAATTATAACGATATGTATTGCACGCCAAATTCACAAAAATGAGATAATCATAGTTTCACAATCGATAAACTAGGTTTATCGGTTGTAAACTGTAGTTTACAAACCGTAAACTATAGTTAACAACGTTAATCTATATTTCACATCTGTAAACCATAGTTAACGCGATAATCTATGTTTCACAACCGTAAACTATACTTTACACTGAAAACAATCATTTGCGATTGCAAAACATAGATTATCTGATAAATACAGTTTCACGATTTGTAAACTATAGTTTACAAACCGTTAACCATAGTTAACGATCTGATAAATATAGTTTCACGATTTGTGAAACTATGATTAACAACTCTTAACTATAGTTTACGATTGTAAACTATAGTTTACAAACGTGAATCTATGTTTATCAACAAAATCTATTGTTAACGCTTATTACAGACAGATAAACTTAGATTATCATTCGTAAACTATAATTAACAACCGTTAAATATAGTTTTACAGATGAAAACTATACTTAACGAATCGTTAACTATACTTAACGAATCGTTAACTATAGTTTACGGTTTGTAAACTATAGTTTACAGTCGATAAACCTAGTTTATCAAATGTGAAACTAGGTTTATCTCATTTTTGTGAATTTGGCGTGCCATAGATATGCGTAAGGGAAACAAAACGTATTATCTTGCCCCCTATATAAACATCAAAGGATGACTCATTTTAATATTTCATAGACGATATGATTTGCTAAACTTAGCTTGTTATTTAAGGGGTCTGACTGGAGTTTCCAATGCGCAATACTTCGTGAATCATACTAAAATGAATCGTATTTTACCGTTTAAAGCAATTTTTCCACCTTAAAAAAGTACAGGGTTTATATCCTAGTTGATTTGATACGCCGGAGCATGCTCTACTAATATACAATTTCTAAACTGAGGTACATGTAAATAATCATTGACAAACAATTTGATGACAAAAGAATATCAGTAGTCTCTTTTTCAGTCATTATTTCGTAAGTTTTATCGTCGATACAACGACCTTTCCAGCATTTACAATTGATCTTTGAGACAAATGCTGACTGACGTTTTTCATACCAATTTTTAGGCCATTTGTATTTATTAGTTAACCATCCATTCGTATGTCCGTCCGTCTGTGAGTCCGTCTGTTACGGATACCAATCAACAGAGCATATTAAAGTTTCAAAGTAGTTTATTGACGATTTTTTTTGTTTTTATGACGTCACAAACTAGTCCGATTTTATGTCATTTTTAGAATGAGAATATAATGGACAAAATTTCAACAATTTTGACTTCAAAATTTATAGAGCGCAAGTTTGTTCAGGAACAATATTTACATATTTCAAAGATATTATCATCCTACACGTTATATCAAAATATTGACCCTAATAAGACCTGTGCTTGGTGACTTTTACACAAAATATGGACGTAATATATACATTTTTCTGTAGAAATCATGGAAATTTTAAATTTACGTCATTTTCGTGACGGCATTTTAAACATATGACATCGTTGCTTATAAAATGTTCAGTGCTTTAAAGTCAGCATATATTCCACTGTTTAAGAACAAAATAAAATATTTCTTCGTCAAAGTTTGAAGTGGGGGCAAATATTGGTTACTTACGCATAAAGTTCTTTAACGAGACTTTCACAGAATCTTTGTTACAAAGTGCCACTGTGCACCTTCTATTTTACTTTTTTATATATAACACACATTTTGGGTTTCCCAGCGCAAAATATGGGCACGGCAATTTTTTATATAATATTGAAGGACACATTTCTGTTATTCGCAACTCCTCCTATACCACTGAAAAAATTGATGACACTTTCAAGATTTTTTATTACATAATAATTCATAGGTAATGACAAAGTCTTTTTTTGCTCTGGTAAACCCAAAGTACATGTTAGTGTTAGATCAAAAATTAAAATAGGAGATACACAATGACATTTTGTAATTAAGAATTTGTGAAAGTATATTTAAATTTTATTCCCTGGTACACGTGTATACAGGTGCAGTTGCACATAAGAGAGAGGTAACCTTCAATATTATGGAAACAAGTCCATATATAGGAAAGAATTCCACTTTGGGGCTGGTTGGAGGGGGGGGGGCATCGCCATATATTGTTAGTTGAGTCAGCAATCACAAATTAC
Source organism: Saccostrea cuccullata (assembly GCF_032062105.1). NCBI lineage: Eukaryota > Metazoa > Mollusca > Bivalvia > Ostreida > Ostreidae > Saccostrea > Saccostrea cuccullata. The sequence goes on along the minus strand of NW_026938911.1, from coordinate 36,848 downwards.
TTGACAAGCAAAAAAAAGAAGAAAAAAGAAAAAAAAAGATCAGCAGTGCTTGAAAAAATAGTCCAATTAAAGCTTGAAATCTGAATAGTCAAATAATTGACTATGCGAAGAATTCGAAACTATTTTTGTTGTTGCAATTTTCAATTTCACTTTTTAAGATAAAAAAAAATTGTGTTTGGTCCAGTAGTTCATTTGGATTTAAAAAAAATTGAAAGGAAAATTGTGATAAATTGAATCATGTGTTAAACAAAATTACAGTGCAAAAAAGTTATCAATCGCTCCATAGTGCTAAGAGAGGTGCACGTACCCCAATTTATTGTTTTGATATTTAAAAATTGATTTATGAGTGATTCAAAAAATATACTTGACAATTCTCAATACTTTTGATAACAGGAGCCACCTTCTTAAATCAACGACTATCATACACTACATATTCTTGTTGTAATGGAAACATTGTAATACTCATGAAACGTTTACATCAATTTTGTGAAAATATGTTTGTATTTATATGTTGACTTTTTATCTTCAGTACCAGAACATTATGAAAGACATCAATTAGACATTTTTATTTATACCCTCGCTCCAGTTATTCCAGGGATCGTGATCTGCGTGATTATTTTCTTTGTGGGAAAATATATTCAACAAAAGTAAATACATCTTCTTCGGTGAATTATTAATTACTGAATTGTAAATATGTATTAACTATAATATATAAGAAATATATTTGATTCTTAAAATGCTAAACCTGATAAATGAAGTTGCAGAGTGCATAGCAAGGATATAATGTAATGCAAAAAAATTATGAACGTTTCAAAGTCATTTATATTGATCGAATGAATAAATAAATTGATTATATTGAGACAAAATAGATATAATTAATACACATATCTATTTTTCTTTTTATTTAATGTTACTTAATTTTGAAATACAGATGCAGGCGCAGAAAGACATCTTTAAAGAACTTTGTTGGTAAAATTTATGATTTTTTTCGATTAATTTTACGAAAACCTTAATTTGAAATACATGATTATTTCAAAGTTAAGGTCCAATAACCAAAGCTTTTAATTTCAATATGTTTCTGTTTTTTTTTTTTTGTATCTTTAAAGATATCCCTCCATATGACATAAGTAAACACAGAATGTATCACTCGAACGGTAATCTCCAGAACACACCATGTAATAAAAAAGAAACTGAAAATTATAGTACCATAAAAACAGAAGAATACGAGAATAAATTATCCGCATTTAGTCAGAAGGAGACATTTGATGACGGAGTGTACAACAAACTCACTCTACGTGTAACCGGATATGAGGAACCAGTCGCAAGGAAACAACTCACAAGGAGATATTCCGACTCCTCGTCGACATATATGAAAAGTTCTGAATTCAATTTACGACGAACTGAGGAAGTACACAATTCCTTCCAGAAACACAGAAGATTTTCATCATTACGAATCAAGAACATCAATAAAGAAAACATTGGTGGTGAAATGAATCGTTTTCATACAATGGAAGCTGGAGAACGCAATGCATGTCTATCTTCAACGAAAAGCGAGGAACGCTTCCCTTTAGCGTTAGACGGAGAATATGTTTATGACAGTGCTAAATTTGAAGTGCGTGATGAGCATGATGAGACAGTAGGTCTTAACAACAGACAGTTGTTCCTCAAAGAGTTATCATCTCATCTTCGAAATCATAAACATAATTTAAAGAAAAATATGGATTATCCAGAGTAATTCAATTTCTAGTTTTTTTTAATTTAAATATCAACCCGCTATTTTGATGAAAGTAAAACTAATGTTTCCTATCATAGTTTGCTAAAGAGTCTGACCTTGAAAACCAGAAGAATTCTTTCTTTAAAATGTCTTGTTACTATAGTTACATGTAACTAGTAATATGTTGATCAATATTTCCCTGTAACATTCCATAACAGTTCTTTCGGTTTTAAAACACTGTATACATGTATCAGTGATCAATGAATAATTCTTAAAGTGTCCATATAATATAGTTACGTAAATAACATTTACATAAGGATATAGTCTTGAAAGACCACTAATTATAAAATGCGCTTTTTTATTAGCAGATTTGTTTGTGTTTACATATAAAAGCAGAATATATTAAAAGAAAGCGTTTGTTGTTGCCTTCAAGTCTTTATTATAGGTTATATCGACGACGTATTATCATTTGACAGTGAAAGCTACTTCATTCATTTGTAGACCCAAATTATTCCTGTAACCTTGAAATGACAGATACCACAGGGTCTGACACATTTGTGTTATATTTAGATATTTTACTAAAGAAAACCGTTAGGGTAATGCTAACAAGTTAAACAACAAAACTTAATGCCAGCGCGATGACTAGTTTTGTATTCATCCGAAACTTTCCCTAATACATCTTTACACCAATACATGTATCTGAGGTTTAATCTCGCATTCGATGCACAAAAGCTTGTTATACGTACGTATGTTTATTAATTTAGACAAAAAAAATGACATACAATTTGATGAAAAGTCTCCTTTATAAAAGTCTAAAACTAAATTGTTTAAGGATTTCTCCGATTGCCAAAATAAAAAAATGACTAGGGGCACGCGATGCATAACAGGGTTCTCCATCATTTGAGATTTTACTGTGTTGCAGAGTTTACGCGAAGCACTAATATTTGGCGGTATTTTCGCGAACAAATTCGCAACTGAACCACAATTCATTATAATTACAAAAGATTAAAAGCACACACTTATTTAAAAATCGCTAATTAGTTACACAAATGGTATGATCGTACATACTGATAAAAGGAAAAAAACGTTCTGAAAAGCAGAGAAAATTCTGACCGATAGTCGAACCACTTAACATTTTTGAAAATAGATTTGCCGTGTTTATTTATCAGGTTTCATGATCGACTTACCGCATTACAAAAAAAGGAACTTCAGGACGGTAAAATATTTTGAAGAGTTCCTTGAACATGCTGAAATTTCAAAATTTTCGGCAATTTATTTACATCAATTAAATGACTTCAGTACGATGTTGTTTGACTTACAGTGCTTGCATAATTCTAGAGCCGTGGCTCTATAGGAAAGACATATTTAAATATTTTTTTATAAATACTGTATACAGGATTATTTTCGCCCCGTGTTATTTTCGCCCTTTTACACTTACTAACAATTTGGCCCCGTTTTCAATTCGCCCAGTCACAATCCTGTTTTAGAATTTATACTGTGTTTTTTTTTTCAATTCTCCCCGTTTTAAATTCGCCCACTTGTGAGGAGGGCGAAAGGGGCGAAAATTAAACGGGGGCGAAAATTTCCCTGCATACAGTAATACAATGTATTTTATTGCAACTACCAATTAACCGGTACATTGAATTGTGAAAACATTTTTTTCTCTTTGTTCCGTCATGCGTAAAGTCCGGCGAGGGTGTATGAGATAATTGATTGATTATTCAAGGTGAAGCCCTAGTAATTAGGCCTAAGTGTTATAACTTTTTAAATTGAAAGACGGTAGAATTGTTTGATTAAAGTTTCAGTTACAGAGAATTTGTGTGATTAGATTTTCTAATTATCACAACTCTTTCTGTGTCGGCAAAATTTTTACTGTGTCGCATGCATGAAATTTGAGTCGTTACTGTGTCGGAGAAAATCTTACTGTGTCGGGAGCAACACAGTAAAACAGCTCAGAGATCCCTGGCATAATTTGTAGTTAATGGAATGCTTTCTCTTTCCTCACACCTCCTCTCACTTCTGTTGTTTTAAAGGTTTAATAGTGTTTGGTTCATTTCTCATTTGAAATAATTTGATGGACTTTTATGCTTAAAGTCATTCGCTATATACTTTTTATCTCTATTTCTTTCATCTTAATTTTTTTTTACCTCATTTGAAGGCCTTCATAGATTGGACACTCGATCCATATAACATTTAGGTTAAAATTTCATAGAATATTTAGAATAAAGCAAGATTTGCAACGTTTGCAGAAAAAATTGTCATTATTAAATGACAAAAGCTCATATGAAAGGAGTTTTTCTAATTATAAGTAACTTGCAGATAGAAAAATCGCCAAGTTCAAGGTTGCATCGCCTGGCATACCATTGTTCATTTAATAAATTACAATTTATTTTAAAAAATGGAAATCATAATCTAGGATTTATTCTACTGATAAAAGAGATTATTCTTTTTCAAGCCAAAATTTGTCAAATTCAATCAGGTTTATATTTAATGTCGCTAGTCCATTTGCTCCATTCTCACATTCCATACGTAAAGTTAGGAATAAATAAATTCTTCAGAAGAAAAACAAAAACTTATTTTTTCCTGAAACCGTCAGATTTATCGAATATGTTTAAGGTAAATATTGGATTATATAAGTATAAAACCTATAAATATGACCTCGTATTTTGATTTTATTTCACAAAGGGGATAGATCTGATAATTAGAAAATCTTTCTGTACAATCCAAGCATGTCTTACGTTTAAAGTTTTCATCTTAAATCTAAACTGATCCATTACTATCTCTTAAACTTTAGATTTGAATTTTTAACGTACCATATATTACAGGTAAAACTGCAGTTAATGTAAAATTTTAATTGTGTAATTTTTTAACACTACGGGATATTTTATAACACTTCTTGATAATAATATGAATGATCTATAAGACCAATTTCAAATTCAATTTTTTTAAGTAAATTAAAAGTCGAAATTAATGTAATATCCAACAAAAAAATTATTAAATTAATTTTCAATACTTTTTTTTTATATTTCCTATTTGTTTACTTCCCGACTTTAAGTATATTAATTGTACATTACTGTGTATATAAAGTTACATTTCAAATAAACAGATACTCAAATTCCATAATAACGAACATAATGATTAAGAATAACTATATTCTTCTCTACCATGTTATAACGATTATTAATTGAGGAATAAAAACATTCAAGAATGAAGCGCAGGGGTGTGTTCCATCTTTACACAGTAAGAAATTTTAAAAATGATAATTATCTATAACAGTTTAAACACAAAAAAGGATGTTTAATAAAAGTAATAATTAATGATGAATAAATAAGACGAAAAAAAAATAAATGTTTTATCGAACATTTTAATTCATAATATTGTGACTTTAACTGATAATTCATCAGTTATTGAAATTGATACATGTATGTTGATCGATACCCCACAAGAATTAGAATAAAAATCCTCATCGCCTCCCTTGCGCAACAGAAACAACCTTGATTATCCTGTTCATCAGAGCACTAATCTTTCTCAAAGGAGTATTATTTAACCATGGTTAGAAGTAGCTGTAACCTTCTAAAGCTAAAAAATTCCCCCGCCAAACGAATCCCACGAATTTTCAATTTAGGATAGAATTAACAGAATCCAGCTGGTTTGGTACATGTTTGTAACAAAGTCTCGTCTAAATTGACTACTTTTTCCCCGTATGAACATGCTTAAAATACTACACATACGTCGCGTACGTATTATTGGAGCCCGGAGGACCGGGTTGTTCTATACATATAAGTTTAATTGTTGGTGTATGTGGATTTGGGTGGGAATAGTTATTCAGATTTAATGGTTTTCTAAACATTAAAAATATTGTTAACCAGAATGTCCTTTCCCTTTATAAAATACGAGATACATAATATATTTACTTTCATAAAGTGAATCTTAAAAAAAATATGTTTTTTCATATTAAATATGCAAAATTGCATATCATTTACTATCGAAAAAACGACAGGTCCCTTTTTTTAGAATATCGAATTTTTATTCTCGCATAAAAATGTACTATGCACAATTCGTGTTTTATATTATAAAATTGTTAACTAAATACATTTTTGAATATAGGTGATGCATGTGTCTAACTTCAATTTATATTTAATGCAGCCAACATTTACTTGAGGAATTGATCAAGTTTAAGATGGTATCATTTTTGTTTGATTTTTATCCGATGATAAGTTTTCAAAATATTTGTCACTATAGTCTCTATCAATTAGACGCATGAAAAAATTAACAGAATAATTAAAATGGGTCTCAAAATAAAATATGCAAAAATAAAGAAAATTGAACCAGCAGTTTTTGATATTTTGGCGATAAAAAATTTAAATGGCAAAGAAAAAAATTAAAAGATTTAGTAGATGACGTCACAATATTTGACATTTGGCCTCTTGATATGATCTTGACCTTTATAGTTCACAAAGAACGAATACTCCTCGTATGCGTTTTAAAATATCAACCCTCTACTATTTACTGAACCAAAGTTACACTGCATTTTATATCAGACTGTTACATGCTTGTTTATTGCACTTTCACAATTGGCTCACGAGCACTTTACAACACTTTGCGATCGGAAATTTTTAGCTTTGCACGAGCTCTCGCCGATCGAGCTCTCGCATACATTGCACGATGTTTCGCATTCGTTGCATGCGTTTTAGTGATCGCATCAAGTCTCTTCAAAATAGTCGACATGCACACTATTCAGACGCGACCAAATGCGATCCACATTTATTGCAATTCAACGCACGAATATAAGTAAGAGCGTCTTACCATGTTATGTGTACTCGCAAGATCGAGTGATGCACGATTTTTAAAGGTCGTAAGATGAATCGCAGATGTAAATGTATATGCTTGATTTGATTGATCTGAACATATTTTATTGTAATATAATTACAAAGGGATTGGGCAAAAGTTCTGAAAACATATAACGCCCCCTCACTATACATGTAAATTACACATTTATATTGTCACATTTAAACATGCTATATAACGTATTCAGTATTTGCAAAAGTAAACAAATTGATGCATTTTGCATATATGTATAAAAATATAAAAAGTTGAACAAATTCATATAGGACCTAAAGCAAAACTTGGTTATAACGAAGTCACTGGGACCTACTTCGTTATATTCGTAATTCGTTATAACCGTATAAGAAATTCATGAAATTTATATAGCGGGATCCAAGATGACTTCGTTATATTCGTAAATTTGCAATATCCGTGTTCGTACTAAACGAGTTTTGCTGTATTATATGTTGCAGATTCAAATACCACTTTGGGACATTAAGACCGGTCCTTCGGATGAGACAGTATTAACCGAGGCGCCGCGTCACAGTAGATACTGGCACGAAAAAGACCCCTCCCTGCTCAATGACCCTAGGTGCCGAGTATAGGACAAAATTTGAAGCTCTCCATCGGCAAGTGGTGGCGTCTCCATATGAGTGAAAATTCTCGAGAGGGATGTAAAACAATATACAATCAATCGATCAATCAATCAATCAATCATATTCCAAAATGGAAGCTCCCAAGTGACCAATTATAGAGGATTCTCTGATTTTTTTTTCACAAAATATGAAGCAATCATGCCAAAACTTGTTATTTTTCTTACAGGGTCATTCATTGTTGTCAATATAGTAATATTATTCTTTTTCTTCTCCAGTATTTTTAAAGAAATTAGTAAAAATAAATCCTGGGGTGAGTTATACTACTTTAAATAATGGATGAAATATAATGAATCATCAAATTGAAAACATAGACAAAACACTTGTCATTTATCTACATTTCAGATACATTCGTATTTGAAATAAGCCGGATTTTTTTTTCTATGGGTGTGATTCATTTTCAAACAATTTAAGAGGAATAATGAAAATTAAATAATAAAAATTAAACTAAGGGTTGAAGAATTGGATTCAAACATGTGACTAATATTTAAGTTTAAGTTATTGATTATTTTATCCTACTGATATGCATTTTGTTCGGGTTATATTTATGGATTCTACATACATGGATATGGATTTTACTTAACATGAAAGCGACAGTGTTTGTGTTGGACACCTCCTGAATTTTTTTTTCAATTCTATGAGGAAACGTATATAAACATGTATATCATTAGAGAACAATATGATTATAAAAATGAACGAGCATTTTATAGGCAATGCCAAGTAGAACTAAAATTATAGTACTTGAAATAAATTTCCGTATAAAAATATATATTTAATTTTGAAACTTTTCAGTTATAGATTTATTAACGATTTTGTATTTCTTTCCTTAAATCAGCCATGTACAACATTGTCTTTATCACTAGAGATCACTTTGGTTCCAGTACATGTAACTGACATCTGACTTCACCATTCCTGGTGTAAATTTTAATCGTAAGGGCGAGCTGGAATATCAAATGCTTATTCCGATGCTTACATGCTTAAAATGCATATGACATGAACCGAACCGAATCATCAAAGATTGATTTTAAAATTATTCAATATATTGTTGATGACTTCCTGTTTCAAATGAGCAAATTTATACCCGTTAGCAAACCATTTGAAATTTTCAAAAAGATTTCATTTAACCACACTTTTTAAAGAAATGTGATATGTTTTCATTTTTTCTGTTCTTGGTTGACTATTCTCTGTCTAGTGTTGTCATTTACACTCTAAGAAATTAAATGATAACGAAGAAGATTGTACATGTAATTGTTTTGAGTTAAAATAATTTTTCATCTTTCCTTTTTTTATTCGATGGAATGTGATAATGAATTTAGCCAAGAGGATTTGAGTCGCTGCTTTACTGCCTACAAGACGACCATTAGGCCAACATTTAGATGAATCGTATGCAGATGACGAACAGTATTCAAGATCAAAAATACATAAAACAAAATAAATAAGGAGAATTTCAATCAAGGCCCTCCAAAACATCAAAGGTGAGCTCAGGTGCTGAAGATGCTGAAAGCGGTTATAAACACATTATTTAATTAAAAGAATTGTTGTATCTTCAATGTATTTCTTGTTTCCAAAATGAATATAATTGGGAAATTGTGTAATGTTTTTAATGGACTTTAACATGAAATATGAATTTTATAGATTCATGAATCTATATCAATGTAAAGTTTTTACATATCTCAAAGAAAAAGATTTATTTTCCTTGCTTACAAAACCAAATGAAAGTAATTAAACTTCTTTAATAATACTGAGATGCTGAAATAAGGTTTCTTATTCTGTGCATAGAGGAAAATTAATTTCAGTCTTACCAGCATATCAAGCATTACATGTATTGCACAACTCTGAAACTTAAGTTATGAACAGAGGAGATCTAGGGTAATTAATTATTTTTTTTTTAATTGAAATTAAAAAATGTTTTTGAACGTTCATGTTCTTGGTGATGTTTGCTAAAAGCGTACTACATAAGAAAAATTCCCATTTAAGGATATACATGTAGTTTGGATTTTTTCCAATTATAGATCTGTTAATATTTGTGTATTTATTTCCCGAAATGAGTCAAACACATAGCGGTCAACATCACCAGAGAACACTATTATTTTGGAATCATGCTTACAATTAATATTTATTGCTGGAATATCTAATACCTTGCAATGGAGCAAAGAAGTATGCGCATATGAATAATTAGTTGGAACAAAACCTATTCATCGAAAATCGACTTTCCCAAAAAAAAATTAAAACTGCATTTCTATTATGTTTTCATGTTCTGGATAACTTCCTGATTAAACAGAGTTTAACATCTATATAATTTTCTGATTTTGAATATGTTCAATAAGGAGATTTTTATAATAGTTCTATCATCGGTAAAATTATTTTCCACATTAAACCCAGGAGATTGTTCCGATGGGTAAGTCTTCGATTGTTATAACATTAATCCTTTTTATTAATTAATCTACAGAATATTTTGTCTTTCAGACGAGTAAATGGATCAGTATATTGTCTTCTTAGTCAGTATGAACCGTCCAAAAGGGGGAAGTATACTCCAATAACCACTTATCCTATTTCGGGGGTCCGTGTTTTGTGGTCTTATTACGTATCTACTGTGTATTGTTTGGATTTTTTGTGATCGAACACTGCTCTTTGTCTTTATTTATTTTCTGAATTGCTGTATAAATTCAAACACGTCTTGGTGAAAAGAGCTTTTATTTGAAAAAAAATCACCAGAAAGGGCGATATTTGTCAAATTTACCTACAATTATTTATATTCAGAAATCTGATGACTTGTTGCACAAATTACCATAAAGTCAATAACACATGTAAAGGTAAGTATTTAAATAAATTTACATGTAGCTCAAAGCAATTGATTTAAACCAGTGATTCACATGAATGTTCAGTATATATGTTGATTTCTCTTTCTTTAAGAATGTCCACCTGGTACATTTGGCAAGAATTGTTCAATACAATGCTTTTATGGATATTATGGAAGTTTGTGTTTGTCAAAATGTAATTGCACCATCAACGAAACATGTGACTCAATAGAAGGATGTAAAGGTAAACAACCTTCCAGAGGAATAAAAATCATTCTAATTCAGTTAATATGGAAATAATAGGTATCAGTCCTTCTTGGGGGGGGGGGGGTAATTATATAAAAAGTCGTCTGAAAGGAAACAATCACTGACGATATAAGCTTCATGTAACAATTAACATGTTTTTGTTATTCTAAAAAAAATGGAGTTCCGATTGAGAAAAAAAATCAGCAGTTTTTATGTGTATTTGATTTTGTAAAATGTGAACGAGAAGTTTTAAATGCATATTTAACAAAATTAAAAATACACCCGGTCTCAACAGTATAAACAATAGGTAAGGAGAGTGGTAAAAATGTTAAACTCTCAAGGTTTAATCAACGAATTTGAAAACAAAAGATAAAATAATATGCCATTTTGTTCTGCTTTGTTAAGTTTTTGTTATTATGCAATTTAAGGATTATTATTTTAAAATACAAACAATTTTTTTAGTGTGTCCTTCTGGATCATATGGCGAAAACTGTTCTTTAGAGTGTCCTAAAGGGACTCGTGGTTTACTTTGTAAAGGTTAGTGTACCTGAGAGATAGGGTGAGATAAAGCCATTGAAAGAAGTACTAAATTGACTAAATTGTAAATATATATTTAAGAAAGAATTGGCTGGTTTGATACCAATGCAGGGCATCAACGATGATTGGAAACGTGGAATAATTTGTATAACGGGCGATGCCGTATTATACTCAAAAATGTAGACAGCGATTCCTTATATTTCTATTTCGTTGTGATTGATTGATTGATTGGATATTGTTTAATGCCGAGTCGGCAATTTTTCAGCCATGTTTCGGCGGACCATTAGATTTAATCGGTTTTTGAAAGTTTTTGGTTTCTCTGGAGGCCCCCCAGTGAGCCTACTCTTTTTCGAACTCCAGAGAAACGATCTTTTGCGTGCCAAGGGAGTTGTTATCCTTGACACGGGTCACCATTTAACGTTCCATCCGACGGACTTCTATTTCGTTGTGAAATAGAGTTGTAAATTTAGATTTAAAAATTATTGACAATTAGACTTGAATTACATGAGACCTGCCCTGTCAATTTCAATAGTCAAAGCCCACTGACTTCAGACACGACACTTATTCCACTGCCAAAGATTTACATCCATGTCAGGCCTCCTTAGCTCCTGGCCTTTCGCTTGGCGAAATTAACATTACAGTTGAATTATATAGAAATCAACTCACCCATTTTCAAAGAGTTATCACAAAGGTTAACTGCGTTTTTCGTATGATAAAACCGATAGTCATGAGTGGAAAACTTCTAATTTGATCAATGGGGTTATTTATGTCTCACTCAAATCATACAGTTAATTTTTCAACCATTCTATTGAGGAAATTTTCACCTTTGTAGCTGTGGGGACCATCGTTGCATTAAAAAGTTAATTGGTATCTTTGTGCTTGGGCTGGGGAAAACATTTTGGACGAAGTTAAAGAAAGGTTTAAAAAGGTTTTCAAAAACTTTATTTTTATATTGATGGTCAATACAAAGTTGATCAGTTTTTGAAAACCTTCTTTAGCCCTGAGTATTTTGAAGATAGATGAAGTTCACAAATATGATGAACAAGACTTCGTCCAAAAATGGCACATTCCCTCTTAAATTAGTTTTTGCCCTTCATTTCAGCAATTAATTATCCCGCCACTACAGTGTAGAGGTGATTCGTGTGAGAAATCAGAAAAAGTTTAAAGTGTGAAGAAGGACAGAAATTTGGATGGGGAATTTAGGATGATCAGAAAATCTCAGTTCAACTATAAACTGATTTACCTCTTACTCTGACATCTTACCTGTTTTATCAACAGTAGCCAAATCGTGGAAACATTTCCTGCACTTTTGAAATCAATTGCACTCATGAACTATTTTAAATATGAGAAATATATCAATTACAAGCTAATACCAAAATATTAACAAAATCTACATGTTACAATTCGCTAAATGTTTGACAAGCTAGAATGTAGCATTTTGTATACTGCTCCTTTCTGGAACCATGCCTATTCAATCGATTGTTTATTGTTGAACGCCAAGTCAGCAATATTTCGGCCATGTTTCGGCAGCCATGCCTATTTGGATTTTACAATAAAGCCATATTCACACAAATTTATTTCTGCGCAATTTCATTTGATTTTGGAAGGGTGCAACAACTTCTTTCTTTTATCTTCAGAATCGCATAGATACCGATATGAGATTTTGATCTATGCACTAGCTACGATTATTCCCGTGATGATCATCTGTCTGTGTATATTCTTCATGGGAAAATGCATTCAACAAAAGTAAGACGTCTTTCTTAAATATATTACCAGAAATGACATGTTTACACTTTTCTTTAAAAAATCGATAATGTATTCTAAGGCAATTGTTATGTAAAACACGTTTTGATTGGCTAATGCCCTAATGTTTGAAGCAGTAAAACGAGCATTAACGAGCATGAAAGCTTTTTCATTGTGACGTCATAATCGAGCGACGCAAAATCACAGTGCTCCGTGACGTATTTCATGTAACAAAATTCAACAAAATAAGACGTTCATAACATACAAAATGCACGGATTGCATTAGAATGGGAATAACTAATCTTCTAATTTGGTATTTGCGATCGTTAATGCTGATTTAACGGTCGCAAACATCCGTTTTACCGGCTCCGCTTACGCGTCGCCGATAAAACTCAGTTTGCGACCGTTAAATCAGGATTAACGGTCGCAAATACCAAATTAGAAGATATTTATTCCCTAATTTCAATTGTAACGTTATATGATTCATTACTTTTATTCCTTTATATCACTTTGTTAAAATATTTTACAGGCGAAAACAAAAGAAATCGTCTTCAAAGAATTTTGTCGGTAAATCAGTATACATGAACTTAATTGTAAATAACCAGTTCTTAATTGGACCTCGTCTTTTAATTTTATTTCATGTCTACAGAATATTTTTTTTTTCAATTTAATTAATAAAACATTCTTAATACTCTTTTTTCTTCTTACTGAAAGAGTAATACGTCTCTCATATTTATTTTTTCAAAGATATTCCTCCTTACGACATAAATCTGCGTAGAATGCCTTCTTCGACCAATATCCCTCATGATGCAATCTCTGATGTGACACCAGTTGATGAATATGCAACTATAAAAACCGAAGAAGAAACAACATTACGTCATAAAGAGGAGGGGCTTGATGACGGAGAGTATCATACACTTACTCTCCGTGTAACAGGATATGAGGAACCAGTCACGAAGAAACGCCTCCTTAGAAGATATTCCGACTCCTCCTCAACGTATATGAAAAGTTCTGCATGCAATTTAGTACGATCTAAAGACAATTATGACCTGTTTTATAAATGCAGGAGATCATCCTCACTAATAATCAAGAACTTTGATCTAAGAGACAACTGTCGCGAAAATAAACCTGATCAAACAACGGAAGATGAAGAAAGAGATAATTTTGTAGCGTCATCGAAAGGGAATAAGAGGAATTTTATCTATGATGTGGCTAATCGTATACAGCATGATAAGACAGCTGTAAATCTAAACCACAAGGAATTATTCCTCAAAGAATTATCCTCTCATCTTTTAAATTTTAAGAAGATATGACAGAGAGTGTAAATACCCGAATATCTTGTTTTCAGAATTATTTAGAATTTCAAATGTAACATACAAGTACATCCTTTATCACCTTCAAAACTAGAAGAAAAACATGTATTAAAACTTATTTTCAGATGTACAGTAGATTTTCAATAGCATTAAAAGTGAGAAAACACGTCAATTTTGATGAATGTCGAGTAACTAGAGCTATAAAACATCTTACATTTCATTATTATTTTTTCCATCATTGATTCATTAATTAAACATCACTTTGTATTGAAGTCTGTTCAAATATACCGGTATATAATGCATTTTACTGAATATTACTTCAGTTTGTTACATTTGTTTTAGTCTAAAAACCATTGTGCTTTCTTGCCATAGGTACATGTACTTGTTTTTGAAACGTGATCGTTTAATTCGTGGTGCCATTAAATTAAAAGAAAAACTTTGAACAAAAACTAGTGTTTTATTCTCTCTTAGGGATTGCTCTGCTAAATCCATCACATGTCTTGTATTTAACGTATTTGTGATGTTCGATGATGGTTTGAATTAACTTTGATTAATTTTAATTAAAAATAGAAACGGAGCAAAAAGTGCATACTCCCTCTTTTTTTGAGTTTTCTGATGTTTGATCTGCATCAGATTTGTAAAGTGTATGGACTTATGAGCTACATGTATAATACTGTTCATTAACCTCATTTTTTTTTTACTTTCAAACAGAAAATAAACACATCCTTACGAATATATAAGCTATATAAAAGATATTTAGAGAACTTTCCGTTTTTTAGTTACTTTCTTATTATGTTAGTTTCATTAACCGAAATCTGAGATAAAATGAAAAGAGTCTGTTTACAGTACATGCACATGCCTAAAAAATTAAACTTTTGTCATTATTCGTAAACTACTGAACTTCTTTAATTATGAAATGGATACCAGTTGGCCAAGAGAAAACATTTTCAGAGTAATTCTTACCTGATATCTGATGTTTTAGTTTAAACATTTCTTTAATATTAATTCATGTCTTTTGTGTGGTGCAGTTGTTTAGAAAGTTTGAAAAAGATCCTTTTTAAAAATAGTTTGAATTTATTCTTTTTTTAGTAAATAAATCATGCAGGAGTCTCGCCTTTTGTTTAAGAAGCCGGAAGGGTGGGGTGTGGGGATGTGTCAACAACATAACCATCAGTTATAATGAAATATATGGAGATAACCAACAGTAATCGAACTCAAAAGTCCATAAAACAATCGAAAACATCACAGGTTGGATCAGGAGCCATGAAGCAGTGAAACATTCTGTCCGATGATTTTTAATGCATCGTTGTTCCTTGAATTATTGTGTAATACGTTGCGTGGGAAACCTAATGACTGCCACCAACAACCCTAAAAGTATTGCAGTGTAATGTTAACAATGTTACTTACTGGATTAGACTGTGATTTATAACCTTTTAGTACAAATATATCATTACAGATGAGGCAAGCAGTAATTTGGTAGAAATCACAGTTGCATCTGTTGCAGTAATGATTGGGATTCTTGGTGTGTCAATGGTATTCTTTGTATTCAGAAAACGGTATGCCATAATTAATTCGGCCTGATATGACAATAAATTTCAAAGTAACTCTTTTCAAAATTTTAGTACAAATGTCTGAGATCTTTTAATAATTTACATCCCTACAATGTATAAAAATTGCTGGTAAGGATGGCTTCAAGTATTTGCCACATTAAGAATTGATTAGGATTAATATATTGTTTCGTTTAAACCCATCGAATCAACAAAATTGCTATATGTAATCCTGTCAATAAGAAATATAAAAATTGAAGATAAATAACAGGGACCAATCTTTTAAAAATTTATATACGTTGTACAGTACAAATGTGTGAAAAGGGCATATAACACGGAACCCCAAAAATTTGTTGGTGGGAGACTAGATGTGATACTAAGCAAAACATAGGTATTATATTAAGAAGGCATGATAAATGTTTCCCGAAACAAGCTCCTATGAATTTTAAATAGCTTTGAATCATTTTAGACTAGTTATAAATCCATTCCTAGATAAAATTGAGAAAGAAATAACAACATATTGAAAACAGTGTCATGTCAAAATTCGTTCTTCGTGTTAAATTTGGTATATTTAAAGGCAGTTTAATTCAGATATCTTTTATAGACATATATTCAGGCAATAAACAATATTCACTTAATATATTTATGATAAATGCTCATGGGAAAATATTAAATTAAATTTATCAAGGAAATAAATGTCTGCAAACTCATTTCAATACATTACACACTATGACTTGATGATTCCGTGCCGACTATTCGTTTACCCATGGAATACCTGATTTTTATAGCTAAAGAAAGCATAAATTTGTTCTATATCATTACCAATCTTCTCTCTAGCTTCAGAAAGGGCCTTTCAAACATCTATGACCAAACTACAAATCACAGTACAGAAGCCATGGAAGAACAAGATGATTACGATGCTCTTCAGAAAAGCGAGGAATATGAAGGATATGTAGAACCCTTGAGTGGACAATTACATGTAAACCGTAGCACTGGAACAGCACGACAAACTAATAATGTACCAAATGAATATATTGATATCTGTGGCTAACCTGACTTCTGCTAAGTGCTTGTATATATTTTACTTTGCAATATGTTTGTACATGCACTGAGAATGTATCATAATTTTTTGTACATTTAATACTAATCATTTTTGGCTTAAATATCGTCAACGTTTCATCCCTGACTTTTTTGCAAACCAAACAGCACTTAAGGAACATGTACAATTTCTCTCTCTCTCTCTCTCTCTCTCTCTCTCTCTCTCTGACTTGTTGCCCGTATGTTTGTATTCTGTATTTTGTATCTTATATATAGGAAAGATCTTATTGTTTCTTTGTTCTACTGTAATAGGAGACCTAGGTTTATATGGTTTCATCCCAAGGACCAGTTTCACCTCTTATAGTGGACTTTGCACCTGCAACGTAAGGATTAACTCCAGTTACTCAGAGACCATGGAGCAAAGACTCTAACCACGTTGTCCCGTGGACGACTCTTGAGAACTATTTAAGACATGGAGTCTATGGAGTTTTGAGAACTGCAAAAGATATAAATTCATCATTTGGCATATATGTAGAATGCACTAGATCTTCTATACTCTAGTGGTACCTGTCTCACGATGAAATATGTATAAGAACTATACGTACAGTGCCATTTAAGAGAGGAAGTATTGTGCAACACTTGTTTTTTGACCTTTGCAAAAAATCATAATTTGAACGGTTACATTTTATTGAACAGTTGTCTTTTTCAATCTAAGAGGAAGTAAATCGATAACTATATATGTACCACATGCTAAATATGAGCTGAATACATTGTACTTTTATAACCTTGATTGGATTTGAATTGACGTCTAAAAGTCCACAAATACTTGTGTTAGAAATAGTTTGAAGAACTACAAATCCTAACTTTAAAACAAATAAAAGTTCCGTCTACTTATGAACTGATGACAACAGATTTTTCTAACAGCTGAAGAGTACAAAACCATTCATTAGAATCTAATATCATAAACTATAACACAATTTATTTTATGTATTAATTCTACTTACAAAGCAGCCCAGAAAACTCATGCAAAATACCTATTGTGATATACGGTTTTTTTTCAAGCAAGTCTTATCTATTTGTAATGTTGTATAAATCTACTGTAATTGTTAAAAATACCTTTAAACTGTATATGAGTTGAAATAAAACAAGGAAGGGACTATTTAAATTTAAGGAAACTAAAAACACTATACAGTATCCAATGTTTTCGTAAAACAAAAAGCATTGTGTAATAAAACTAGTACATGTAAATGTATTTCGGAGAATTTTAAGTTTATATTCTTTTTTACGTTTACCCACTGACAATAGATTAACTCTATTTGATATGAAGAAACAAAATTAAGATTAAGTGAATTGAAAATGCCATTTATTTACATTATAAATGACTGTATGAAAAAACACAAAATATCATGCATATAAACAAATTGCCGATATTTGTCGGTTTTGCCCCTTTGTAAAAACATAGGTGGCGCCACGACCGTTTAGGTTCAACAGCACTTCCGGTAGCATGTAAAAATGTCAAATCTGTGCACCTGTCAATGGTATATCGATGTTTTTCAGGATTCCATAAGTATTTAAGCTGTTGTAAATTAAGCTTTCATGTAGATACAAAGTCGGTTAACCGTTAGGTATCAACCATACATAGGTTCGATCATGTATTTCGCTACAAAAACCTCGATGACTTCAGTCACACTGTGTGTTGTGCCACATGCATTCGGTGAGACGTTCATCTCTGCAACTTCAGAAGGTAAGTTCCTCATTTAGTTTTATTTGCATTTAAAGAATTCTTTTAACTTTAAAATTTATTCTTGCTCAATAAACTCTGTACGTTATATGTTGTTTTTACATAAGTTTTCGTGATAAAGAGGAGGGGGGGGGGGTGTAAACAGTGTCAAACGTATCCGTAATCATTCACTTATAAATATATGATGCTTACAGTCTATGAGCAAATATAATCAATGATGGTTTAAATTAAAATGTTTAAAAAAAACTTTTTTAAAGATACGATATGAATAACTTAGATTAGTTTTTATTTTTTTTTTATTTTATAATTCAGTTTGTATCGTGTGTATATGTTGATTTATATAAGCGTTTTTTTTATTCTCATGAAAATACTCGGCTACATAATTACTTGACAGATTCAAAATATACAAGGAAATTGTTAAACTCTCAACAAGTGCAAAAGTGTGCATTTATATTATTTGTTTTGTCATAAACTATATATAGTACATATATCCCACAGGTATACTGATGATGACTGACTGAAAAAAACATGCAGAAGGATAGTGAGAGAGAGGATTTCTTCCTCAAATGCAAGTTAATATTTTTCACATTTCATCTCTTAAAATTGCATAATTTTCTATTTTTTTTTTAAAAATACAGAATATGCGAGGATATTATCAAAAAGCTTGTCAAGAAATGTTTCTCAAAGGCAGATCCAGGGCCCGCGTGGTGGGCATACCCCCCCCCCCCCTTGAAATTGTTGTATCAGTATGTAAAAATTTGAATATACATCCATTATCTTAAAATCAAGGAAAAAACTTCCTTTTTTATGTGTAAGAACTTGTTAGCTTTTCAGCCCAAACCTTCCGAAAAGGACTTCGCCCTAGACCCACTGGGGGCTTCAGTACAGCCACAAGACACCCCCCTCCCAGTAAATGTGCCACTGTTTATTTTTTAAATTTATACAGCATTTTTTTGACATCCATTTACAAGATATAATTATCTACCATGATAATATTTTTGAATAACACATTAAGTCAAATTTTCAAATTCATGTAACAGATTTATAATTATATATATATATTTATATATAAATTTATAATTTTCTTGTCATTTTATAGGACCAGTTTATGCTTGGAATTGGGGAAGATTTAACATAAAAAGAAGTACACTGTGGGACTGTATTTTAAGGTAGGTAATTAAAATACCCGTGACAGTTTTCAAGGATTACACTCAATTTAAACCATTAAATAGTTTACTTAAAAATTTTGGGACAACTTTGTATCTTGGGGTCTGAGAATTTGATATGTGTAGAATAAGACATCCATGTTTGGACTTTTTAATAAAGAAAAAAAATTGATAGAACTCCCAGGCCTGCTTTTTGGCATTAAAAATGGCATTGGGGCTTTACTTATTTTGACCCCCAACAGACCTTTCAAAATCAAAACCCTGTCATTTATCTTTATTTGGATATATTAGGGCATTAAAATAAATACTAGTATTCAATTCGTGATATGAAAATTGATAATTAAATTGAATTTAAATAAATAAATGTTTATGTTTTAGGAATTGACTGAAATATCAAGAAAGCAGATACTCCCACAAGGTGGCCTTTGGTCTGGACTGTGATTGATGAAGGAAAAACTAGCATATTAACTGAAACGCATTTTACATCATATTATCCTGAGCAGTTTAATTTGATAAAAAATGTGTTGTGGATTTGAATTGCTGTAAAAATGGCAGTTAATGAGTTTCTATAAACATGATAAATATGAGTGGACGAATTCATTTGAAAAAAAGCATGGATCTAAATGTTGAACATATGTGACTTGAAAGAGTAATATGGTTTTGAAAATTTATCACAATATTTTAATTAAGCTTCAATATTTTATTTTACAATATCAAATGTATGATTTGTAGTTCAGCATATTGCAAATTTTAGTTGTTTTTACACATATCATGTTACATGTATAATAAAACAATTATATACAATATCACTGTTATCAATAATTATTTGAAAAAGTTTTTATTGTGTCCTGAATGGGTAATTTACCTTTGCAGGATGAAAAGCTATGCCATATTCAGTAAAGCTTTTGAAAATTACTTAAATTTATGTTGGCTACTAATAAAATATACAGCATGATTATATACATAAATGTATCTTCATGGGAACATCAACCTGATTGAAATCGGATCTCTGTTACACACTGAATTTCTGATGAATGACCACTGTACAATCTTCTATATGTACAGCAACCATTATAATTAGAATTTTGGAGTGTAACAAAGATTTGATTTTAATCAAATTGATTTGTGGGCACATAATACACACTCTGATATAGAATTTCTGAAGTAATATTTTTTTTTTATATGTGTATAAATATGAAGTAGGAATTACTTAGCTGTATGTTTATTGTTTCCCCCACACCAACCAAACAAAAAAAAAACTTTCAAGAGTGACACTGAATATTAGTTTGGTAAGAATGTTTCAATTAAGGAATATAAATAATTATTTCCTTGTAATGTTAAAAATTATAATTGATAAAGGATAATCTTGATTGAGTTGGTTGTTAGAATCAGAGGAATCTTGCATTAGATAAAGGGACTTAAGATGTCCTTGTCAATATCCTCATAAGTAACACTAAATCTGAAAAATCTTGGCATCTTCACTTCTCTCTCTCTTTCTCTCATCATGATTGTAAGTAAAGTTTTTTGTTTCTATTCTATGCTTTGGTTCAGAAAATCTATTAAACCAAAATATTTATTTTTCGTTTTTTTCTTCTTTTTTAATTTCATATACTGAGTATTAGGGTCGTATAAAGTTATAAAATACACTGTATATCAGGTATATGCGTTCCTGGCATTACCAGCTGACTATATGTGTAATGTGAATCGTGCACTTGCATGCAAACATTACTTGTTCTCCCCGTTTAAAAATAAAGAAAGACGAAAAATACAATATTTACAATAACGGAAAATTTATTTTCCAATGTTTAAAATATTGTAAATGGATGTGTATTTCTTTCCGATCTATTTTTATACCCTCTATTTTTATGCTTAACGCGATTGCTATTTGACAGAGAAAATTACGATTAAAACCTCAAAATATGGAACAGACCTTTCCACGAGCCCCATTTACGATCAAATCATGATGCTTATCGGCGATTACATTCATTTCTGTGACTTTAAGACACCGAACGCCGTAATCAGTCATTTTATTACGTATATTTTCACAACAGTCGAGATCTTCGGATGGTGAAAGTGATCTCTAATCGCGGAGGTAAAAAGAGCGTTGAACCTAAACGGTGCATACGCCACCTACATTCAGGGGCGGGTAATACGAAGTTTTATTTGCCATCGTAATGCAGAATCAGAAAAATTGAACAATTGAAAATATAATCAATTTTGTTTCAATAGATATCAAAGGTGGGGTATAAAAATCCGCAACCTCAACAATCGTACATATTTTTAGCAAACGAAAACATCAACATAAAAAAATATTCTAAAAGAACATCTATCAAACAAAACCAATCGAAGATAACTATGCTGACACGCTAACAGCTGAAGAGTACAAAACAATTCATTTGAATCTAATTTTAAACTAAAAACACAATTTATTTTTATGTAGTAATTCTACTTCTTACATAACAGCCCAGAAATCTCATACATTATACCTATTGTGATATACTTTTTTAGGCATGTCTTATCAGTATTTGTAATGATGTATAAATCTGCTGTGATTGTTGAATTTGTTTTAAAACTATACATAAGTTGAAATAAAACAAGGAAGGGACAATTTTAATTAAGGGAAACTAAAAACAACTATACGGTATCATATGTTTTGGTAAAACATAAAGCATTGAGTAGTAAAATTATTATTTTAGAGAGCTTTTGGTGCATATTCTTTTTTCTTCTTTGTTCATTAAAATCAAAATCAAGCAAATTTATGACATTAAATCAAAACAACATTGAACAAATTTTTGAGAATCATATATATAATTTTGATGTGAATAAAGCATAAGTAGACTTTTTAAACTTATAACATGAAATGAATAGAAATAATGAAAAATATTCAAGCTGAAAAGTTCATAAAGCAGAAAAAAACAAAATAATAGTCGTGCAAATGCAGATCTCCAGTGGGATCAGGTGCCTTGGAGGATTGAACATCCTGTATATGACCAATATGAAATAAGTAAAGCCATTAATAGAAATATGCGTAACAGAACTAATATGGTACTTCTGCATTTTTAGACATATCAATACGAAAGCAATTATCTAAAATAAAACTTGATTTATTTTCGGTTTGCCGATACGATTTATTTGATTTTTTTTAGATTAATTGTTGTTCATTTTCATAATTTTCATTTCTCATTAACAGATATGAATAAAGTACATGTACATGCATCAATATGTTTTCACCAGATTCATCAAAAATCACCAGATTCATCATCAAGGCTCAGTACACATGTATATGATAAAAAAAAATAGATCTCAGGTTGCAAATTTAAAAGAATTTCTCTTTAAAAAAAATCTATGCTTAAGAAATTTATATAGTTGTACCAAATTGTACATCAAACATTTTGGACTACTGTAAAATCACATAATTTCGTGGGGTCAAATTTTCGTGATTTGAAGAAAATCTCTTGGTTCGTTGGGATTTAATTTCATGGCTATAGAATTGTTCAGTAGTTATGTATATCACATTTTACAATTCGTGGTGGACGTGAATTCGTGGGTCCATGATAACAACGAAGAATATTTTTGATTTCACAGTATTTAATTTCAAACATGAGAGAAAAATAAGGCTCAAAGATCTTTTCAAGCTTTTTCAACCCCCTCCCCTTTTTAAAAACTAAAATTGAAACTGCTTTATTTAATTCACAATGCAATTAATATCATTCTGATTATCAGTGTCTTTGTATCTAGTGTATATTGATATGTTCACGGGGCATTGAGTATTAGTCAATAAATTGGTATTAATTTAGTATATCTTCAGGGCTATTTTTGCATAAAATGAATTTATTTTTTTATTTACGCGATCAATAATCTTTAACAAAGCCATTATGAGTACTTGAAATTACATATTGCATTTTCTTTTTATTTCATTTCCTTATTGTAAGTACATGTATTTTGTTTATATATATTGATCAAAATATAAATTACAATTTAATTTCAAGAAATCAATTAAAATGAAAAGGAATTATAGCTTTATATTTCTTTACATTGTATATTCGATAATTCCCAAAGGAATAATTATCGCCAATAATGAAAAGGGTGTGTGTTCTTCAAAAACGTAAGATATGATTGTAAATAGAATTATTATATTCCGAAGTAAAAAGTATAGAAGTCAATTTTTTTTAACATTACTTCATGTATGCATTTTTAATGTATCTTTTTTTTAATTACATAAAAATCTCTCTCATTGATGTTTCGATAGATCGTACTTGAACTTTAGTTTTTTTTTCTTTAATTGGAGAATGACCCTTACTAAACATTCCTTGCTTTGTGTAGGCCACAAGGTCGACATTTGAATATTATATTTCATTGTAACCTTCTTTTACCTGGATTCTTCTGTTTTTTTATTGAAACATTGATCGCGTACCTTCCTTTAAAGTCGGCCACAGTTAGAAGTGTACTGAAATCAGGGGGAATGGTTTTTTTTAAAATTTCTTTAGCTATCCAAGAGTCATAAAATTTGACAAATTGCCTAAGGTTCATTGATATTCTGATAAGAGAGATAACTCTTAATGACATAATTGTCTATTATTCCTTTATGAATTTGTCGAATTGAAGTGTCTTTTTGTCCAATTTTTTGCCGCAAATTGTGCTATAATAGTTCGTTTTTTCCTTATAGAATACAATTCTTTTGGAAAATCATTAAGGTTCAAGCACCATTTTATATGAGTGAGAGGAGGGTTTATGAACCTTAAAGTTTTGTATCGTTACATGTAACAATAGCTAAATCATTTCTTTTAATAATGCATTTAAAATTCTCCCGTAAGACCTAGGTCAATTTGTCAGAGAATTTTTTTCTGACTATTGCAGGAAGGCTGTTCATAATATATCAATACCAAACACAAACACGTTCTCTAGAGTTCCCCAATTAAAAAAAAATATTTAATTTTTTTTTAATTTCCTTTACACAAACTTGCCTTTTCAGCATAAAAATGTATCATTGTCATAAAGGGCGAAGTATATAAACTTTGACTTGATTTACTAAATTACCGATTATCCCAACAATACAGATCACAACATGTTACATGTAGCACAAAATGTTTTCTAATGTGATAAATGATTATATATTTATGCTTTTTGGATATCAGATATGGCGGTGTTTTGTTTGACACAAATGAAAACGCAAGGTTGGAATTGAATGGTCATTTATTAATAAATAAATGACGAAGCAATCAAAATATGTCATCACATAGTATAATTGACAATACCAAGCACAGTTAAACACATTAGGCAAAAGAAAGAAACACATATAGCAGAAACCATAACAGAATCTAGATTTCATAGTTTAATGCAATGAAAAATGCATGTTACAAAAATATAAAGTAAACAGATTGCATATTTCAGATCTAAAAAGTGTCAAAGATGGGCAACATCCACCTCTTTTAACTTATTGAATTTATTTTTTTTAAATGAAATCCTAACATGTTTTGAATATTTTCATAGGGCGGAGATAGAACGCTGTAGTGACTACTACCTAGAAAATGGATTATGTAAAGGTAACAATCAATTTACAAACATAATGAAATTGAACATGGCCAAAAATAGTTTATGTCAAACAATATTTTATTACATGATATTAAAAAACCTGCAATTTATATTGATTTGTAATTTAAACAAGTCCGAAGCTTTAATTCAATTTATAAGTTAATACAAAAGAACAGCACCACTGGAAGAGAAAAACTCTCATTTATTCCATTTTTAGTTTGTCCAAGTGTATAGTTTGGCAAGAATTGCTTACAGCAGTGTCCTAAAAATACTTATGGAGAATTATGTGATCAAAGTTGTAACTGTGAATCTTATGAAACATGTGATCATGTACTAGGATGTACGTGACATTCCTCTTTTTCCTTTTAATTGTACTTATGTTCATGATTGTTAGATAAATCTCAGATCCAAGCAATTCTTTTGTCATGAGTAGTTGGTCAAGTCGCACGAAAGTGCTCTTTTTTACTCAGTTTTCCTAAAACTGGTGTGCGCCTCGGAAAAAAAGAAGTATGAATCTTTCTGTAATATTATTTTGATAAAGAGGCTTACCAAATCAACTAGTCTTATAAAATAACATATTTTAATTTATATAACTCAATAAGATATTTCACTTTATTTACAATATAACATATTTCAGGGAATTCGGATGCTGTTTAAATTATTACCAACGAATCAAAAATAAATGTTCAGGTTTTTCAGTATTTTTCATAATTGTAAAAGAAACGTTTTCTGAACTATGAAAATGATAACTTTTTGAATTTCACATGGAATATACAAGTTGTACCCCCTTCTACCCCCGGGCCGGAGACAGCATGTATACAACACAGCCAAATCACAGGTTGATCATCGATTTCTGATCAATGAAAATAAATTTGATAATCTAAGATTAAAATCGATCAATTTGATCATTAACTTTTATTATCAAAATTATAATAAGTTACACTAGGTCTCATATTTTATTTCTCATTTCATAGAATTAAATAAAAAAAAAAAACAATGAGATTTTGAAAAATAATGAATAATAATGTTTTGTATGTCATTAAATTTAATAAATCATCAATATCAAAATTTTATAATTAAACACCTGTGCACCTCTGCACTTACATGTATACCGGCACTAGGGATTATGACCACTAAATTTTAATCAGCCCCCATCTGTTGGTTGCACATGTGGTGTGTGAACAATCTACAAGGCATGTGCATGCAGAAGAGTTATATTCTGGGCCGGCCTACAAACACCTACATTACCTGCAAAAATAAATAAAAAGATAAATAAATAAAACTCAAAATAAATGAAGAGAAAGCTGTGCCTCCTGAATGAACATAATTTTCGCCCGTTTTATCTCTAAATTACATAATTTTTAAAAAGTATAATTTTGTTAATTTCGAGAAAATTAAAAATAATTTACAATAAGAAACCAGAAAACTTAACACGTAAAATATAAAAAAATTCTTTTAGAAAAAAAAGCTCTATGAAAAGTGATCTTTAAAAAGCGAACGATGTATCACCGGGGAAAATAAGTGTCAAACTTTCCGTCAACAAAAATCACACCGTGATAGATGTCCTCTCTTGACCAGTTGACCGAGTGAAAACGGTACGAATCAAGCTTTTCTAACCTGTAATAAACATATTTTATCCCGATTTTTTCCCATCCACTAAGAATTATTTCTTATTGTTGATTAATAAACATCACTGACCTACCTACCCTATTTTAGAGTCTGAATAGATGATTCAGAAGTTAACTTTTTAAAAGATGGTCTTATGTACTTTTTATTAATAACAGAAAATTTTATAAATTATATCTTCAGTAAAATATACAATAATTAATCCATTAATCTACATAATTGTAGCTTACAGATAAATCATAGTATTTTCATAGATTTGGAGAAAACATTTGCCTAATATACGCTGAAGAATTCATTCAATTAATTGTCAGCATTTTCACAACAGTATCGTAGTAATGAATTGAGATCTGTGTTTAATTTTTGTCATTAGTAGAACATTTAAGAAGAAATAGGGCAATGTCGTCATGATTATTTAAAGGCCGAGATTTTTAACCGTACGGTTTTCTCGGGTAAGGGGAGGGACTAAATTTTACATGCGTGGCACCCCGAGGCATTGACGGTCGTGCAGACCATGGGAAGCGCTAATCCCTATACACAAAGAGTATACACAGGAAGTCCATGGGTATTACCTGTACAGCTTGATGGCCTACTGTTCATCATAAAATTAGTAAAATTCGATATCACAATAAAAAATATCGATAGTAATTAATGATAATTGTAAAATTTCGTAATTTCAGAATCTTAAAAAACTATTCATAATTATCGTACATGTAGTAGCAATTAGAGCTTCGATCACGGTCAAATTGTAACAGTTACTTATTTCCGTTTGTATAAAAAGTCGCGTGGTCCTATTTTTAGCAAATGTACATTCTGTATCCTATTGTGAAAAATTTGCGATGATGGTTTTGAAAAGTAAAAATCACATACAAGTATGTGTGTAATTTTAGATTATAATTAAACAACTTAAAACAAAATAATAAATTATTGCTAACATATGTATTTCTTTCAAAACTATTTTTAACACCTGTGACTTTGAACGGAGGTGACAATGCAACCCACGAAGCAAGAAATGCTCAGTTATAAAAAGGAAAAGAAAGAAAGAAACTCTTAATACTTTGATACATGTCCAGGCGAAGTTGTTACTTATCAGATATTTTGTTTCCATCCTTACTATACATTACATGCAAAAAGTCTTACCAGATTATTTTTTCTCCTTTATTTTCATCGTAATTTTTCACCGCGTCTCAAAACAAGAATCATTCTAATTTTTACGAGTGGAAACAAGATTTCATTCACCTATGCAATTTTCATTAGTAAAAATATACACAATCTTGATTTATTTTATTGAAATACACTGAGATAAAAATTCATTTTTAATGACATGTTTGTAATACAAACAATAAATAATTATCAGGCTGAAATTGTTTGCATCGAAATGGCTTCCGTTATTGCGATGGTAATTTAGCGGTAAACATCAGAAGACCGAAAGTTAATTTGATGGTGGCCACGCGTGTCAAACAAGGTGAAAGAGATATACACAGGGACTAGTAGCTAAATGTCAATCAATTTCAAGTACCCAATGATGGACCTTAATTCAGTTGATTGACAGGGGGATAGAGACCAGGTAAATCCGAGGGCGAGCACCTACTGTGACATGAGACCTCGGTTTATACGGTCTCATCCGACCAGTCTCCATGTCCTACAGTTGGATTCAAACCCGCGACGTTAGTATCAACTACTTAATTCACGACTCTGCAGCACACGATCTAACCCCACTGCGCCACGCGGGCGATGTAATTTTGATACAGTCAACGGAAGTTCTACATGTATGGGATCTGGCTTTTGCAATGAAGTACTAAGAACAAATGCAACATCGGGTTCTTGTTCAGATTCTTGTAAATTTTTCCCGATAGAACGACTTTTCCGTCGTCAAGGAATGTCTGGAATGTCTTTTAACCATGCACCGTGACGCTGACGTTGGCGCGTAACAGAGCCACGTTAAGATAAGTTAATTTATCCTGCCGCATGTTGTATCGCCAACGTAGTACCACAAAATCTGCTTTTAATATAGTAGGCTATTATAAACATTACATTTACCTAAAACTAAAAGAAACTGATTGTGCTTTAGATTTTTGAGCTGGGCAATTTTACGCTGATGTTCCTCTCACTGGCGCAAGAGCATGTCATTTGCCTAATTTTTTGGTGTGTTTATCCCCGGCAAATTATAATCAAGGTTAGTCAAAGCTTACTCTAAAACTGTCACATGTACCCACACGACTGGTCTCTGTAAACTCCCTCTTTTTCTCATTGAGCATCTGTTGGACTACATGTAAGTGATGATAGGGTTCGAAATACCAAAGCTGGTACATGTAACTTAATTCGACTAATGGCTGCCTTGTTAAAAGGGTCGATATCCCTAAAAGATTAGCACTCTGATGAACTTCAGGGAAATGAAAATCAAGGCTGTGACAGATGCGTAAGGGAAACATTAAAGATAGATACTGAAAGGAAAAAAGAAACGCTTGTGAACATAATGTGCGAAAAAACTTCGACTATGTGACCAAAAATTATGAAAATTGGTCAGATTTTGGTTACTTTGCATTCAAATCGCTTGTCAAAACTACTCAATCATGAAATTTATGGCGTCACGTGGGAAAAGTGAGAAAAGAACAAAATACACGCGCATATTGATGTTGACAATTTTGTGATCACAATTTGTAGTGCCAAAAGATACATTTGAGTTATAGACATCGTTTTTGCATATTTACAGTCAGTATAAATTTCTTGCAATCATGGTATGGCTGTCGGAAGTTACATTAGGTCTGGTAATTCAATTGCATAATTGAATAAAAAGGCAACAACATATTGCTGTGCAGTTTGTTTTTAACTTTTCAACCAAAAAGTTTTTTTTTTCGGCTTCAAGGAGTAACTTGAAAAGATTCTAACCAACCATAAAGGTGACGTTGGCGCGTAACAACGTCACATCAAGGTAGAGTTTTTCATCATGCCACCTCTGTTATCGTCGAGGCATTATCACTGAAACCGATATTTATACAGTAGACAAACATACTAATAATTTTCATCCTAAAACTGGCAGAAACCTTCTGCACTAATTTGGTCCGCAAGCTTGGCAACTTTACGTCAATTTTACCCTTACACGCACACGTACGCGTCGTATGCGTTGTGTTTTAAGCATGTTCACACTGGGAAAAAGTAGCCAGTTTTGACGAGAATTTCTTACAAACATTCTCATGCACCAAACCAGCTGGATTCTGTAAATTCTATCCTAAATCGAAAATTCGGGGAATTGGTTGGGCGGGGGGATTTGTTGGCTTTAAAATGTTACAGCTACTCCTAACCATTGGTTGAAGAATAATCCTATGAGAAAGATAAATGTTCTGATGAACTCAATGCTTAGGAGAATTAAGGTTGTTATTGTTGCGCAAGGGAGACGATGAGGATTTTTATTTTAATTCTTGTGGGGTATCGATATATCGATCTCACTAACTCATGAATTATCAGTCAAAGTCACAAGATTTTGGTAACGTTGATTAAATATGAATTAAAATATTTGATAATAACATTTGTTATTCTTTGTTTTATTTATTTATTATTTCTTTTTATTTAACATTCTTTTTTTTAATTGTTTGTTTTTAAACTGTTATAGATAATTATCTGTTTAAAATTTCTTACTTTGTCCAGATGGAACACACCCCTGTTTCACTCTTGACTGTTTTTGTTCCTCCGTTAATATATGTAATAGTTATTACCAGGTAGAGAAGGATATATTTATTCTTATCATTGTGTTCGTTTTTATGGAATTTTAGTTCAATTAAATGAAATGTAACTTTATATAAACAGTCATGTACAATTAATATACTTAAAATCGGGAAGTAATCAAATAGGAAATATAAAAAAGTATTGAAAATTAATTTAATAATTTTGTTGTTAGATATTAAATTGATTTCGACTTTTTTTTTTAATTTAGAAAATTGAATTCGAATTAGGTTTTATAGATTATTCATATAATTATCAAGAAATATTATAAAATATCCCGTACATATCTTTTCATGTTTTTAAAACCAATACGTCATAAAATGTATATATCTTATTCAAAGTTTCCTTTAATTTAAAGTGAAATCATCCTTCTTGTAATCTTTTAAAATTCATTTCAAATTACCACTTCAAATTTTGAAAGCTAAACCACTTGATGACAGATAATTTTCTTTTCCAAATGAACTTTGCAATTTGAGCCCATCTTCCACATTTTTTTTTCAATTCTAAAGTGAGCATTTCTAATCAAAGGTTGCCTGGCGTCCGGTTTCCTCTGTACTCTATTCATGGTACCATACAGCCCTCTTCATAACATCTGATTTTTCTATTTCCATCGCCTTCACAAGAGCCATATGACAAGATTTAAACAATTATGCAACAAAGGAAAAGACGGAGTTGAAAGTGTTTAAAAATTGATAAATTCTTCATTGGTTTCCAATGCCTAAAAATCTTTTAAGAACAGAGGAGTCACAATTAAAATTCTACATTAACAACAGTTTATATATGGTACTTTAGACATTCAAATCAAAAGTTTAAGATATAGTAATGGATCATTTAGATTTTAAATTAAAACTTTAAACGTAAGACATGCTTGGATTGTACTGAAAAAATTCCAGTTATCAAATCTATCCCCTTTGTGAAATAGAAACCAAAATACAAAGTCATATTTATAGGTGTTTATACTTATTTCTTCCAATATTTACCTTAAGCATATTCCATTAATCTGACGGTTTCAGGATGAAATAAGTTTTTTCTTTCTTTTAAAGAATCTATTTTATTCCGAACTTTACGTATGGATTGTGAAAATGTAGTTAGTGGACTAACGCCATTAAATATAAACCTGAATTTGAATTTGAACAATTTTGGCTTGAATAATCAATAATCTCTTTTATCAATAGCATAAATCCTAGATTATGTATTCCTTTTTGTTTTTTGTTTTAATGAATTGTTATTTATTTAATAAGCAATGGTATGCCGGGCGATGCAACCTTGAACATGGCGATTCTTCTATCTGTAAGTTTCTAAAAATAACTCTTTTGATATGAGCATTTGTCATTTTAAAAATGACAATTTTTTTCTGTAAAAGTTACAAATTTTACTTAATTCTGAAAATTCTATGAAATATTAATATAAATGTTATATGG
The DNA here is from genome assembly GCF_032062105.1 of Saccostrea cuccullata. Lineage (NCBI taxonomy): Eukaryota > Metazoa > Mollusca > Bivalvia > Ostreida > Ostreidae > Saccostrea > Saccostrea cuccullata. The sequence continues at coordinate 5,232 of NW_026938911.1, read as the reverse complement.
AGTGTCCAATATATGAAGGGCTTTAAATGATGTTAAAATAAGTTAAGATAAAAGGTATAAAAATAATAAGTAGATGGGAATGACCTTAAGCCTAAAAGTCCACCGAATCAATTCAAATAAGAAATGGACCAAACACTAACCTTTAAAACAGCAGGAGTGTGAGCAGGTGCAAGGAAAGAGAAAGTATTCTATTACCTACAAATTACCCGTCGCGTGTCCCTTACCATTTGTTTTTCTTTGGCAATCAGAGAAATTCTTAAACAATTTAGTTTTAGACATTAATAAACGAGACTTTTCATCAAATTGTTTGTCAATATTTTTTCTGAATTAATAAACATACGTACGTATAACAAGCTTTTGTGCATCGAATGTGAGGTAAAACCTCAGATACATGTATTGGTGTAAAGATATATTGTATATTATATTAGGGAAAGTTTCGGATGAAAACAAAACTAGTCATCACGCTAGCATTACGTTTAGTTGTTAACTTGTCAGCATTATCCTAACGATTTTCTTTAATAAAATATCTAAATATGAAACAAATGTATCAGACTCTGTGGTATCTGTCATTTCACGTTTACAGTAATATATCGGGTCTACAAATGAAAGAAGTAGCTTTCATTGTCAAATGATAATACGTCGTCGATATAACTAAATATAGACTTGAAGGCAACAATAAACGCTTTCCTTTAATAAATTCTGCTTTTATATATAAACAAAAACAAATCTGCTAATGTAAAATGTTATTTACATAACTATATCATATGGACACTTTAAGACTCAAAGTCATTGATCATTGATATATGAAGTTTTAAAACCGAAAGACCCGTTATAGAATGTTAGAGGTAAATATTGATCGACACATTACTAGTTAACAATAGTGACTTGACATTTTAAAGAAAGAATTCTTCAGGTTCTTAAAGTCAGACTCTTTAGCAAACTATGATAGGAAACATTATTTTTACTTTCGATCAAAAAAGCAGGTTATACAATTTTATATCAATATTTAAATACAAAAACTAATAAAAAAGAAATTGAATTACTCTGTAGTAACCATATTTTTCTTTATATTATTTTTATGATTAAGAAGATGAGATGATCACTCTTTGAAGAACAACTGCCTGTGGTTAAAACCTACTCTCTCATCACGTTCTTCAAATTTAGCCATATCATATTCATATTCCCCATCGAACGGTAAAGGAAAGCATTCCTCACTTTTCGTTGAAGATAGGCATAAATTGCGTTCTCCAGCTTCCATTGCATGTAAATGATTCATTTCACCGCCAGTGTTTTCTTTATGAATGTTCTTGATGCGTAATGAAGAGAATCTTCTGCGTTTCTGAAAGGCATTGTGTACTTCCTCAGTTCGTCATAAATTGAAGACAGAACTTTTCATATATGTCGACGAGGAGTCGGAATATCTCCTCTTGAGCTGTTTTCGTGCGACTGGTTCCTCATATCCGGTTACACGGAGAGTGAGTTTGTTATACACACCGTCATCGAATATCTCCTCCTGACAAAATGCGGATAATTTGGACTCGTCTTTTTCTGTTTTTATGGTACTATAATTTTCAGTTTTTGTTTTATAACATGTTGTGTTCTGAAGATCATCCTTCAAGTGATGCTTTCTGAGTTTAGTCATATGGAGGTTTATCTTTAAAAGTACCAAAAAAAAAACCCAGAAACATATTAAAAGGAAAAGCTTTGATTATTGGACCTTAAGTTTGAAATAAACGTCAAGTATTTCAAATTAAGGCTCTCGAGAAAAACCGACAGAAATCATAAATTTTACCAACAAAGTTCTTTAAAGATGTCTTTCTCCGCCTGCACCTGTATTTCGTAATTAAGTAACATTAAAACAAAATAAAAATAGATATACATGTATACACTATATCAATTTTGTCTTCAGTATAATCAATTTAATTATTCATTCTATCACTATTAATGACTTTGAAACTTGCATAAATGTTTTGCATAACATTAAATCTTTGCTATGCACTCTGCAACATCATGTATCAGGTTTAGCATTTCAAGAATTAAATATATTTCTTATATATATTATAGTTAATACATATTAACGATTAAGTAATAATTATTTCACCAAAGATGATCTATTTACTTTTGTTGAATATAGAGAATATATTCTAGCCAATTCAAGTCTCATCGAAATAAGTAATTACTACAAGATAGCTGCAGTATTGGAGATTCTGATTTCGGTATACTTGTGATGAATGTCAATCAACTTTAAAAACACTATTAGAAATCCTCTCAATCAGGTTAGACAGGGGCTTGATATCACTTAGGCTAGCGGATTAAAGGGGGCGTGAGGGGCGCACACACCCTTAAATTTTTTAAAGTATGATACTTATGATAAATATTATGAATGCCATATTTTGATACATATCTAACCAATGACACTATTTTTGTTTATGGTTTGACTATTAAATTACACGAAAACTCAGGAGCTTCCAGGGGCTCCGCTCCCTAGGCCCCACCATTCAAAGAGACTAATATTATTTCATTCCATACTTTGGTATACCCACTGGGGGCCTAAAGGCACCCTCCTGACCCCCTGCTTGAACGAAGTTATCAACCCCCACCCCTGTATTACATATCCTGTATTCGCCCATGGATATTACATGTTGTACATCTTAATATTTCTTTATATTATACACATGCCCTTTGGAACTGGTGGGAGGGTTGACGATTAAAGAAAACTACAGAAAACGTAGGTACTAATGCTGGTGCCCCTTCGATAAAACCGTCTGATGACCCCTTTTTTTTGTTTGTCAAAGAATTTTGTATATCTGGGATTTGAGCCTTCCACTTTAAGTTTGTGACTACGCCTCTGTTTATGTTACCATGGTAATTAAATTTGCAGCTATTGATAATATTTATATAACTATCTTGTAACGCAGGTTAAAGGCATTTTATTCAAAAACAGTTCTTACATTGATTTATTAATAAATAAATCGAAAATGAATTCTTTATTTCTTAAGGAAGAATAAAAGGATAAAAACAGATTTAAAAAGTAATCGAGACAATATAAAAATTGTAAATTATCCCATTTAATTACTTGTCTCTATCTATTTACAATATCTTATGTTTAATATGAACTATAAAATCCCAGTAATATATTAATATAAAAATATACATTGACAAACCTTGGTCAACACGGCCAAATTGTTTGTCAAAAGTGATGTTTACGCTGCAATTACAATGTACATTTTTGTCGACATTGATAGCCGTATGTTTCATTTGGACATTGCTTATTGCAATTTTCCCCATAAGTGCCTGGTTACAAACTGAAAAAAATATTGACATTATTAAATAGAACCACAACATTGCGAATAATCTAACATAAAATTTGGATTGTTCTTTTAAGATGTATATATGACCAAGCGGAGAAGAAAAACGCAGGTTCATGTTATAAATTTATTTGAAAAGTGAGAAAGCTATGGCAGATCTACAGATACAAAAATATATATATTATCATAATACACATGGACACTGAAATTCATACACTAATTCAGAATACTTTTTTTCCTATTCACTTCAAATATAAGAAAATGTAAATTTACTAAGTCCAAAAAGTCATCATTTTCATAGTTCAGAAAATGTTTCTTCACAACTATGAAAAAATACTGAAGCATATAACTTGGACTTAATGAATAATAAAAATTTAATATACATTGTACCAAAAAATTTACCTTTCAAGGGGCAGCTGGTAATAAGTAAGTTAATTTTCCCGCATTGACTGAGATTGGCCCGTGCCTCAGTATATATAGAAGGAAAAACCGGTTAAACAAGGGGTACAAATTTACTGGCCAATAAAATTTTGTGAGTTAGAATTTATGAATAGAGACTACTACCAAATATGGCATAAAGTGAACTGTGGTCCAATAAGTTATTAAGAAAAGATTTTTAAAAAATATTTTAAATAAATCTTACCCTGCCACATATATTTTTTGGAAACTTGTTTTAAATTTCTCTTTTTATGAGACAATAAAAGGTTTTATTTCCCTTTGAACATCTACATTTTTTAATGATTCATGCTAGTGATCAAAAGTTAAAAACAAACCTGAACATTTATTTTTAATTCGTTGGAAATAATTTAAACAGCATCAGAATTCCCTGAAATATAGTATAGTGTAAATAAAGTGAAGTATGGTATTAAGTTATGTAAATTAAAATATGTTAAGATAGAGTTATTTTATAAAATGACTTGGTTAATAACCTCTTTAACAAAATAATATTACAGAAAGATTCATATCCCATTTTTCCAAGGCACAACCAGTTTTAGGAAGACCTGAGTGAAATGGAGCACTTTCATAAGTATGTTTGAAACTATTGAATTGAAATATGTGGAGATGAAAAACAGTTTTTGAGCTCAAAAGTCCGTAAAATATCACAGGTACTTGTGGACAGGACCCCCACCCCCCACCCCCCCCCCCCCCCCCCCACCCCCGATATTCAACCCCAGGGCTTATTGGACATTTTTTTCAAAAATTATAATTATTACACTTATTCAACATGTGTACAATATGAAAAAATCGTCAAAACTCCAAAACAATCGCTCCTCAAAAAAATACCCCACTATACATTATAAGGGAGAAAGGTATGCCACTCCGGTTTGAAATTTCCCTAAGTAAAAGCAACGGAAGTGCATAGAGAATGTATGATAAAACCCGAGAGAGATTATTACGTCAGTCCAAAACTCTCTCGGACGTTATCCTAATAAGTAAAACATTCTCTATGCACTTCCGTTGCGATTACCTAGGGAAATTTCAACGTTTCTGACTGGAAGACTGTCTAAGGAGATAATCAGATATTGTGGGATTCTTACGAGATGCAGAGTTAATCTGATAGCATGCACTAAGACAGAAATATATGTAGAGACGATGTGAATCGACATTTTAGGTTGAAATAAAATAAATACATGTTTTTAAATCCAGAAAGACCAGTGGGGGTATAACGTAAACAAACCAGAGTGGCATACCTTTCTCCCTCATAATGTATAGTGGGGTATTTTTTTGTGTGTGTGGAGCGATTGTTTTGGGGTTTTGACAATTTTTTCATATTGTACACATGATGAATAAGTGTAATAAATATAATTTTTGAAAAATATGTCCAATAAGCCCCGGGGTTGAATATCGGGGGGGGGGGGGGGGGTCCTGTCCACAAGTACCTGTGTAAAATATTACAAAAAAGAAGCGAAGCAGACTCCAGAGA
>NW_026938910.1:0-8877 GCF_032062105.1 Saccostrea cuccullata | reverse complement strand
TAATGAATGCATTTTTATTTTTTGCAATGTTGGGATATTAGTCACATCCTGACATCCTTGTACCGTTTATTCATCGTTTTTAAATCTGTAGTCAGAAGATCATTCATAACTTTCAGTAAAATGAATAGTTAAATAATTACCTGATGAAAATACTATCAACAATCAAACTGTCAACATCATCATTGGACATCGCCAAATGCACCATAACTCTCTCTTCCCTGTTCGGACTGCATAAAGCATTTAATACTTTACAGGAGACTCCTCAGGTCTTTTCTTTTTTCCTTCCCATTCTCACTTAAAATTTTAGTGTAGTGGTGAAGCGAGAAACACACAACAGCACAATGCGTCGATAACTTTCTTCTGATCGGAATGGCCTACAACTTGCCACATTCCGTATCGAAAATAAACAAGTCCTCCTGTATTGGTTCATCCACATGCATCACGCTAATCTCAAAGGCTTTTAAGATTCCTATGCTTTGATTTGTTATAAGGCTTTCTCCTTAAAACGTCCTTTGTTTTTAGTCCTAACAATAAGTGACAACAAACATCAAGTATGACAGAGGAAATTCGTTACCGAGATGCTTGGCATCGCTGGTTTAAAGTCGCCTGTTTCAAACGCTTTCGTGATTCGCAAGAGTTATCTCCCTGTTAACGCAAACCTTACCTTAAAGATACAAACAGTATTGACACTGTAAGTTACTTAAATCCTTGACAAGTGCTCCGTTTATTCACATTGCCGAGGGTACTAGACCACTATTTAGTTTTTAAACTTAATCTTTAAGTATTTTTTAATCATTATTCAATTTTAACAAAAATATTACATGTTTCGTACCTTCCATTTCCCCCCGTATCTATCGGTGAATTGGAATTAATTTAATTGTTTGTGCCGAAATTAAATTTCATCTCATTAAAATAGGTAGGCGTAGGGTGTTATGATGTTAATATAACCAGTTAGAGATTTTGGTCATAAGTTGTGAAGGTAATTCCTGGCCTAAATCCGTTCTTGAGCATAAACGGGGAAGAAGGAATGTTGGCGAGTATAACAAAGTTGTGGCGCTGTGGGCCGTAATAAGGGTAAAGATGCCGTATTCCTTATCCTTAAAAAGGAGCACAAACTTAAACACGACAGTATTAATTGTGTGTTCTACTTTAATAAAATAAATAAGTACATGTTCATCGTTCTTCATTTAGTTCGCAAGTGCCCCCCCCCCCCCCCCCAATTTGAATACTAGACAAAAAGAAACTAGGTCCATGTGAACGTCTACCGACACTCTAATTGAAAAGAACATTGACATTATTTCTATCAAAAATTTGTTTCAGGAGTATGCATAGACAAAAGATGAAAAATATGAAATGTCATAGTTTTTCAAGTATTTGAATTAAAATTAACACTTTCAGGTGGGGATCCGGAAAATCCAGATTCGAAAATCAGCTACAAGATGTACATTATTTCTAAAGAATAATGCGGACAGTAACTTTATCAATGAATGTCAAAGGATCAATGATCAATGCAGACCCGTAGCCCCCCTCCCCCGGCCCAATGAATAAAATAAAAAGTCTTTTTTTTATTTAAATCCCCCGTCTGTCTTTTAATTTTGGTTTCTTCTTGCAAATGCTTGGATTCGGGTATGTTTGACTGTACAAAAACAAATATGGGCGGCCTCCACATAATTTAAAATTTTACATAATATGAAAACTATAAAAAAAAAACGCCTTTCCTCAAAAGGGGACACCCACGGCCTCACCGAGCGCTATGAGTTTATTAAAATTATTCAAACTAATTTGAATATATTAAATCAAAATTGAATAAAACACATCTAACCTTACAGTTTAATTCTTTAATTTAATATCAAAGAAAGCCAGGGAGTCAACGTTCATTAAGAAAATATTTATAAAATGCATGCCATGTAATAACATTGTTTAATTATGAAAAGGAAAAGACCTCTGTAAAATTTCATACCTGGTATCTAACTACTAAAGGAAGATTTTTTTTTTAATTGCTTATCTTTTTGAAGGTTTTGAAATTTTTTTATCCCTTCTCTCTTTTTTTTTTACAAATCAATTTTCTATAAATAGACCAAAGAAGCATTTTTATCCAAAGATATCATCTGGACATAGTTAAAAATTATATGAAAAAATAAATAATGAAATGATAACCTATGTTAAAATGAAAAAAAAATCAATTTCACACCACTGCAGCCTCCCCGAGAGCGAGAACAATAGGGACAGTCAGTAAATGTCAGCACTTGTCTAAGTTTTTCAGCAGGGACAGTAAACGGGTCAGTAATTGTCTAAGTTTTTCAGCACCGACTAAGATTGTCAGCACTTTTCTAAGTTTATCAGTACCGGCAGTAAAAAGGTCAGTAATTGTCTAAGTTTTACAGTAACGACAGCACATTGTCAGTAATTTTCTAAGTTTGTCAGTACAAAATGGGAATGTCAGTACGTTTTTGACTTAGTAGTGCAGGGACCTTCGTTTATACGGTCTCATACGAAGTACCGGTCTCCAAGTCTTTCGGTGGGATTCGAACCTGAATTCGATGTGTGTAACCTTCCCCACTTTCCAAATTATACTTATATTGATGCTTCTTGTTTGAGGTATGTGAGAAGCAAATGCATTAAGTGGATTCCGTGATCCTAAAGAGTCAGAGCGGTATGGTTTTTTGTACTGTTAATCACTTATTAGAAATTTATTTCCGCGTAACTAAGCGAGACAGTGTGATCGCGAAAATTTCTCTCTCGCACACATATAAGTACTCTTTACAGTAAGAACAATAACCACAATTCGTAAAAAAAATTTTGTCATGCTAATAAATAGTTACATGTTATGACTATCTCGCGAAAATAAGATGTCTCGAAAATTAAGTGATCTACAGTAATTTGAAAATTACTTGAATGATATGCGAAATCTTGTTAGATTAATCGTTTTCCTCACAGACTTCGTCCTTATCTTAGATGAAGGTACAGTGTATGGAACTTATACTTTCAGTATCTAAGATAAAAAGATGTTTTAGGATGAAAATGACATTCAAGACAAATTTGAGAGAAAATGAATAACGCATACATCAAGACCATATCAACAATTTATCATCGATAGTATAATGTCTAAGTTGTAGGGTTAATTTATCATATTCAGAAATTACATTTACTACAGCAAAATTAGTAACAGATTTATACACACCGGGTATTGAGTTAAAAAAAAACAGTTGACTTTTTTTCACAGATTGAGCAGGAGTAAATTCTGAAAAAAAGTTTAATAGCTAGGTTGCTTTTTAATATTTTTTATAATGATTTTATATACGAGTATATATTTTTGTAAATGGCTAAAACCCCAAAATGTCATGTACATACAATAAAATAAGTTCAATTATGATCAAAAATGTGAGTATAAGTATAGTTCATGTAGTATCACTATGTGATGTAAGAGATTGATGTATTTCATACTTAATAGAGCTCGTTCGATTATGACATATTAATTATGCCTTTTTGCCTGGTTTAATTCATTTTTAAATTTAACATCTTATATTTTTGAGACCGATTTCCGTGAAATCTATTTAAAATTGCAGCAAGATATTTGTTAAACCACAAAGCATAATTTACGTGTGTATTTGGCCTTTTTTCCCCAAAAAATGTGTATGCACTAGTATTACACAGATCTGTGTTAGAGGGAAATTGGATACCCCAACATCCATGCACGTTTAAAATACTCAATGTGCCAACAATTTGCAATAATCTATTTCCACTCTATATCTTGCTTGAGTCAAACAGTGACATCACGCAAATTGACTTTCACTATACTGTATAACTGTACAACTTTCCACAAACAAAAGAAATTAGCAATCTTCATACGCATATAAAAATCACCCTGTTTATACTTTCATTGTCCCCCGCTTGAAAAGTGGGGGATATTAATTTGGGTTTGTCCGTCCGTCCATCCGTCCGTCTTTCTGTAACGCTTTCGTTTCCACTCGATATCTCGAGAACCCTTTGAGCTTTTGCAATGAAATTTAGCACAGCAACTCCCTTTGGACTAAAGAAGACCCCTATTGATTTTGAGGTCATAAGGTCAAAGGTCAAGGTCATAAATAAGCAAATTTTATCTGTTATAACACTTTCGTTTCCACACGATATCTCAAGAACCATTTGAGCTATTGCAATGAAATTATACATAACAACTCCCTGTAGCCTAATGAAGACCCCTATTGATTTTGAGGTCAAAAGGTCAAAGTTCAAGGTCGTAAATTTATACATGCTGTCTTTGTGTAACACTATCATTTCCGGACGATATTTCAAGAAGATTTTTAGCTTATGCAATGTAATTCTATATAAAAACTCCCTAGGACCTCTCTTACCCCTCTCAAAGTGCCCCGCCCCGTTTGTTTTATCAGTATTTATAGCATTACATGTCGCTATTTTTAGCACAGAGGCATGAGGAGAGTTATTGCGTATAAAACAGGTTCTCGGCGGACGTTATGTTCTTATTACATCTATTAGAGCTGATTAATTAATGCTCAATAAAACAAACACCGTGGATTGTGTAAAATTTTGACAATACCGAAAATGAATATATACATATATGTGACTTCATAATTCCATATAATTTGCCTTTTTATAGAGCGGCACCGTGGTCTAGTGGTATGTCACTCGCTTCACATGTGAGAGGTCCCGGGTTCGATTCCCAGACGATGCATTATCTTTTCTTTTTCCCGAAATACTTTTTTTACTAAATGATAGTATTCAGCATGTGAAATGAAAAATTTATGAGATATGGCTTGTACAAACTCATAAGATCATCATCACAGTGTGTTAAATATTCCATATAAAATGAATCTTCTATACACATAATAAAGAATAAGCAATCAAATCTTTATATCCATATTGCCATATTTTATTTGCTTCAGTATACATGTATACATTTAATAATTCTACAAATTCAGTCAGGGGGATTCGACTCCCCCCTCCCCGAACTCTGCATTGTTTACTTTTTCCCTAAGCGGGGGACACAAAATCTCTGAATTAGCGTGAAAACTATCATTCCGGACACAAAAGTAAAAGGCGAGAAGTAATATTAATCCATGCAGTAGGTCACTTCTGCAGCAGTGGGGAGATCTTATCTAAATTAAGCTTTACACATATTAGAGATTCACAAGCACACAATGCCCGCTGAGTTATCAATCAGCCTGAGTCAGATGCACACATACACATGTATTGTAAACGAAACAGCTAGCCAAGACATGAAGTTTTGTTCTCTGTGTTCCAATTTGACTTTAAATTTTAAAAGTACATCTGATTATTAGGCCCATTGTTTTATTGTCTAAATATACTGTATCAAAACTTTTTTTTCTGTTTTTAACCACCAGAATACCATCAAGTTTTCTCATCATATTGCAGACGCTTTGTTAGTAGGGCATTTCCTGTCTTAAAATTAGAATACATGCACAATGTATGAATACATATAGAAATCGGTATGATTATTTAGGTGACAGATCCTTAAGAGGAAATTAAAATGACAGACTTAAGTTGAATACAGAGTGATTGTGGACTATATTGTCAAGAATTATAAATTCTTTATAGTAAGTTTAATGAAAAACTATTTTCTTATTCGCAATGCTCATTTTCCTTTGCGGCTGTTTGTCAGTTGCACTTCCTGTCTTGGCCCACTGACATAGACTCGTTGATATAATCAACTCCCAAAAAGTGAAAGCACTATTGACAAACCATGCGGAAATTGTGGACTTACTCATGCACGCACATCAGTTTGCCCAGCGAAGGGACAGCAGTGTAGATTCTGCAAGAAACTTAACCATTTCCAGAGAGTGTGCAGAGCCAAGAAACGCGCGTCAGGACAGCACAGAAATTACAAACATGTGCGCGAAGTTGATTTCCGGCATGAGGCTGAATCAAGTGAGGAGGAATATATGTACTCGATTAATGGCAAAAAGGGACCTCAGAAACCTCTTAAAGTAAACGGTGTGTTGTGTGATTTTCTCTTGGACACTGGTGCATCTGTTAATGTGTTAGATCAGACTACATATGTGAAAATCGGTAGTCCGAAGCTTGAGAAAGAGAGCAACCCAGCACTTGTACCCTTTGGCGGAGGAAAACAATTGACTGTGTTTGGAAGCTGCCAGCTAAAAATCGAGTGGAAAGGAGTCGTACAATCGCACAAATTCTATGTTGTGAAAGGCAATTACAGTACCGACCAGACCCAACCTGACACTAAGCAGTCCCAGAGCAGTCCCGGGGACTGCTTTCTGGGACTGCTAGAGCAGTCCCACAGCAGTCCCACAGCGGTCCCAGAGCAGTCCCACAGCGGTCCCAGCGGTCCCAGAGAGAGAGCAGTCCCAGTGGGCGGGGTTTATTAATTTAATGGGCGGGGCTAACTCAGAAATGAGATTTGCAATAAACAATGGAACTATAAAAGGCAGTAGAAATTGATTCTGGGTAGTATGCCAGGAATCCTTACGTGTATGCGGTCATTTATGAATAGTACGCGCATAGAAACAAATTGAAAAAAATATTTATTGAAGGAAGAAGGCTTTCACACGTGCATGTATGAATTAAACTGAACATGAATACTTAAGCACAATTATCGGGTATATTAATAATTCAATTTCTTAATTTTCTGTGATTGATACTGTTTCCCATACGGGTATTTTTTTTTCTTCAGAAAATTACATGTGAATTAATTATTTTCCACCAGTAAGAATTAGTTTTGAATAGATTTTATCGTTATATGGCCAATTTCCATATACTATCGGGATACTCAAAAGGAATTTTCTTTACTTAGTATTGGGGCTTTTAGAAAATTCTTTGTTAAATTTTGCCAAGTATTATTTTTCAGTCATGATTATTTTTACTGACATGTTAATTTAATTATTGTTAATTTCTCTATCTTTATAATACTCAATTTTAAATGTTTTATTTGTAAATGTTAAAATGTACATCACCAGGATGGATCCCTCAGATTATGTTCAAAATTAATTAATCCTGAAAGAAATCATACACATTTCATTTATCAATTTTATTTGTGCATTACATACTGGTAGATTGAAATTAGGGTCACTGTTGACTAGCATGTTCAATGATGTGAAACGCTGATATGTATACCCAAATAATACGCACTGATTTCCTGCCCTAAGGCGATTGAAACCGCGGGTGTTGATACCATTTTATAAACATTACTCGGCCAGGTAAACACAAGCAAAACAAAAAAAGAAATAAATCACAATTCCCGTTATTTTTTAACTGTTTATTTATAAAATAAATGTACCCTTTTGATAATTTGTTCATAATTAAAAACTACTGATAATTCATTAATAAATTCTCCAATGATTATTTACATTGTTTCACATGTACATTGTTTAAGTTACGGAAGAATGGTAGCATAATTTTATTTCAAGGTCATTTAATAAACTGTTAGACTTTATTTGGAGGTTGCATGGAATACTTTTTTTAGCGTGATACTCATAAAACATGTACAGCTGTACATGTAGCTTTTCAATTAAAAATCTTATATCTAACTGTAATGATTATTTTTAAATGGTGCCAATTAATGCAAATTTTGAGTGCACATAATTTTACATTAAATAAAAAATAGGCCTACATGAAGATAATTTTTTCATAAACCTGTAGTTTATTTTTAGGTATAAAAATCTTCTCCTGACTTCCTTATTGAACAACTTTATTTAAAATAAAATATTCTAAACTAAATTTTTGTAAATATACAGTCTCTGAAAATATTACATGTAACTATAATAATATCTTCTTATCAAAAGATTATAAGAAATCCTTGCTTTTTTAATAGTTTAAACTCCTCTCTGCTGCTAGTAAACAAAACAACTGGGAGTCTGCAAATTCAGATTACACAAGGGGGCGGAGCTATCATGTCACTCAGAACCTCTTTCACACATGAGTGAACAAAGCAGTCCCAGAAAGCAGTCCCAGGGACAGCTGGGACTGCTAGGTCTGCTTTTTAGAGCAGTCCCATAGCGGTCCCAGAGCAGTCCCACAGCGGTCCCAGAGCAGTCTCACAGCAGTCCCAGAGCGGTCCCAAAGCAGTCCCGGGGACTGCTTTCTGGGACTGCTTGGGTGTCAGGTTGGGTCTGGTCGGTACTGTATGGAGCCCTCCTAGGGTATCAAACATGTATGTCGTTTGGACTTGTTCAAGTTGTTCACCAACTGTCCCCTATTGCTGACAGATATCCTGAATTGTTTGTTGGTATAGGAAAACTCAAAGACAGAACTGTGCGAATTCATGTTGATGAGTCTGTGAAACCCGTAGCTCAACGTAGTCGTCGAACACCATTTCATCTCAGACCGAAAGTAGAAGCTGAACTTCAGAAACTTTTGGTCGACGACATTATAGAGCGAGTGAAGGATGAGCCTACACTCTGGATTTCTCCTATAGTTTGTGGTCCTAAGAAGAATCCGGAAGAAATCCGTGTTTGCGTTGACATGCGAGAGGCCAATAACCCATAATCAGAGAGCGTCATCTCATGCCCACCATAGATGAGCTTATTCACGACTTAAATGGAGCAGCCGTGTTTTCCAAACTGGATCTTCGACAGGGCTATCACCAGTTGGAATTGGAGCCTGCTAGTCGCTCGATCACAACATTCAACACACATGTTGGAATATTTAGATACAAGCGCCTCAACTTTGGAGTGTCCGCTGCCTCTGAAATTTTTCAAGAGACAATCCGTAGTGCTATCCAGGGAGTACGTGGAGCAAAGAACATATCAGATGACATTCTGGTATTTGGCAAAACTCAAGAGGATCATGACGCCGCCTTGACGGAAACTTTCAAAGCGCTTCAGGACAGTGGACTAAAGTTGGATCTTCCCAAGTGTGAGTTCAACACGGACCGAATCACCT
>NW_026938909.1:0-8679 GCF_032062105.1 Saccostrea cuccullata | reverse complement strand
GCTACTGTATAACAATGAATCACAATAAACACTTCACCATAAACACCGGTAAAATTGTCTTGTAGTGACATGATGCTGTTGTTTTGTCAAATACAAGGATTCAAGAGGCTTCATGATCCTAGTAATAATCTGTTTTATTTGATCAAGAACAGGTTCAGCATTGTTGTTTGACAGTGCCCGCCCAGACTCAGCCAGGCTGTTATATCATATTCACTCTCGCCTTCTTTGATGCAAGCAGGAATCACTGATCTCCAATGCCACTCAGAAATGCCTAGCTTCTGTGCTTTTATTGTGCATACTTGGAATGGACATTGCTGAAAACAGATATATATTAGCTAGGAAATATGAATGCCTAAGATAAAGAAACTAGAGATTTTGTGATTGCGGGCAATCACTAATAATAAAGATGCCTCCGCATAAGAGCAATACTGACTGGCAAGGTTGCAGTATGACCTTGATATACATGTAACACACGTCAATGTAACACGGGTTTAATATACTGCAGTTGTTGTATGGCCCCCATTTCTTATTTTTAAAACATCTTTATGTATATAAAACCTCGATATTACTCGACCTTACATATAACATGGACTCCCTAAAGGTATTCAAGAGTTATAAGTTGGAAACCATGAATTTGATACCAATTTGGTGAAAAGGGTGGCATAACTCCACAAGGAATATGTGGAAAATAACCAAATTCGAACTTTTCTATAGCCGTATACCAAAAATGAATAATCCCTGATGGCATATTAAACTTAATAAAAAAAAGGGGGAAATAGCTTTTATTTACACCAAAGAAATTGACAAATTGAGAATTTTTGACCATTTTCAGTCTTCAAATCTGGAGAATGGCATGAATCGACCCACTGCTCTTATGTGAGTGAGACACCCTAAAAAAGACTCTTGGTAGCTTTACAGAGTTGGCCAAATTGCGTTTCTTTCTAAACATATGAAGGACTAAACATGCGAAAAATGTTCACAAGTCTTAAAACTTTGAAACAGGGATTTGGAAATTAAGTTGAAATGGTCAGATCTCCAACCTGCAGGTTGCCGAAGAGACATAACAAGAAGCTGCTCAAGTGCCCCAAAAATGGGTTATGCTGGAGACGAGGTAAAATTGCGTTCCGCGCTTAAAACTTCCTCCGGGCATGGGAAAAAAGACCTGGCCTGGGGGCTATAAAGTAGACGTCACTTCTGGTCTTAGTCTCACATTTACCAAAGGAATAAATAGTGGAAAAGTGAGACTGAGATCAAAAATGAGCTCTTCTAACTTTTATGGCCCATAGGCCTACTTTGATTAATTAAAAAGTAAAGTCTAAATTCTACAAGAATAAACCTTAGAGTGTTTATGTCTGTAACGTTAACAACTTAAGACACATATCTTTGCATTCAGTCAAACACCACTAAAACATCCCAGATTTTTTAATATCTTCGAGAAATTTTCTCATTTAAAACACCTTTGAGAAATCTCTGGTTGGTGTCCCACAGGGTAATGAACAAATCGAGAACTCCTCCTGGTAACAACTTTCGAAAATTCCAAATATTCTTCAAATCTGCACATGGAGACCATTTCCTTCCATAAAGAGACCTTGATTTCCTCCTTGCCGTCATTCACTCTTATTTTGTGGAGCTCAAATCAGATTCTCGAATTTAATCGGTGCGTTTCATCTCTTCCTGCTATTTAATGAATAATTTAATATTTTTCAATGGATCTTAACAAATGTGTGCATACTCAAGATCTAGTATTTTTTAGTTCAACAATGTGTAATATTTCTCAGAACACCCTCACAAATGTATGAGAAAGTATTCTCAGTTCAACAATGTTGAATTTATTGTATGTGCTTTACATCCAGTTGTAGATGTCAGGCGAAGAAAAATTAAACATAAATTCAAACTAAAACAACCCAACTTGAGAACACTATAACCATAAAGTTCTTACATTGCAAGGGTACTAATGATTGAATAATAGTTGTCACTCGGGGGCTTCCATGCTTCACATGTGTATTCACGGAAACCTGACCTTCCATTGAATATAAAAGTATTTGTAGCTCTTTACCTGAGACAAACTTTAACTTTGACCATAATTTTTGAGTCATTAATACAAGGTGTTTTGACAAGACCTTTCTTAGAAACCAGCATTTTTGAGTTTAAATCCTTTCCTAGAAATTTCAATTCGTCCTATATTAGCATCAATTTTGGGGACATTCACAAACATTTTTTTCCCTTTTTTTTTTTTGAAATATTAAAAATAAATCAGTACTTCAAAATATGAAGATCAAATGAAAATTGTAAATGTTAATTTAAACTTGGTAGGAAGTACAAAATATGAGGATCAAATGAAACTTGTAAATGTTAATTAAAACTTGGTAGGAAGTACATGTAGAAAGAGTTTAAAAAAGAAAATTATCAAGTTTTGTGAAATTTTATTCTCTATATTCTTAAATTTTTAATGGTTAAGTTGATAAAATAAGATAGAATTCAATAAATTCCGCAAGGTTAACATATCCAATTTTAAACTAAGTTTGTGCATTGGACATGCTTTCAATATTTCTGTATTATTGTTTGTACAAAGTTCCCGTATTACTGTATTATTTAGGGGATGAATTACATGGTGAATTAAGTTGTGTTGGGTCTTTTGCTTGAAGCATGCTTCAAAAGGTAGATATTTTTGGGAAAATGGCTGCAAGTTGTTGAGATGTTTTTGAATTTTTGTTTTGGTGCAAATATTGTCTTGACTATTTTTTTTCGCGGTCTTCTCTGGTCCATCCAGTTTTATCCTGTTATTTTCTTTGATTATCCTTCATGTGTTTGATACATAATAAATGGGTAGCAGAGGAGAATGTAACACGAATGGCTTGGTTATAGCTTTTTCTTTGTCACTCCTGCATCTCCTGTCTTCTGTTTAATATGAGTGAGGAAAGATTAGTATGTTTCAATGTCACTGTCATAATGTAACATCATTGGTCCTAACATGATTGGGTTGCCCCCTGTCTCTCTTTTGGATGACCGCTCTTTGCTTGTATGTTAAAGTTGTAACAAAACAGGAGCCCAGATTGAAAGTCTTGTCTATTCCTATGATGCTGCTTCCACCAGTACAATTAGCCTTCATGTCATAAATTTGGTCCTTCGTATACAATATGGTAACAAGTCGCTTTCTATTTGTAAAAATTATTTGTATGAATTCCGAGTTCTGATGAGAGCACATAGGGTTTCCCAAATTTTGTTCTGGACTTGGTTTGAATTGCGGTGTGCGGAAAAAAAGATGATTATAAAGCATCAATATTCTCAATAGTTTATATGCCTTTTGGAGTAAATCAGGGTCAGTCTATGTGCAATTTCCTTCTCTGGTTTTCAAATTTCCATAAGGAATGATAGTCTCTTTGTTATCTCTGCAATACTAACAATCGCACAGTTCATTTTATCCCAAAACTAGGATTGATTGATTGATTGTATATTGACTAACGTCCCTCTTGAGAATTTTTCACTCATATGGAGACGTCACCGTATGCCGGTGAAGGGCTTCAAATTTAGACCTTTACTCGGTACTCAGGGCCATTGAGCAGTGAGGGTTCTTTATCGTGCCAGCGCCTACCGTGACACGGGACCTTCTTTTTTAAGGTCATATCCGAAAGACCCGTAACTTTCACTTCTGATGCCGAGCGCTTGGCGAAGGATCAGTCACCACCTATTTTTACGCTTGAGGTTTGACGTGGCGCCGCTAATGAGAATCGAACCCGGGCCTCCCGATCACGAAGCGAACGCTCTACCACCAGGCTACCGTGAACGCACAGTTCATTTTATCCCAAATCTAGGATGGAAGATGCACAAAACAAAAAACCCTTTTTTAAAATATGTGATATCTCTTAGCTTAATGAAATACCGATGAATTTCTATCAAATTTTCTTCTATTTGTTGAATTTCCATAGGTTTAAAAAACTTTTACACTTGTCCATGTAACTTAGTCCGTTTCTCCGTGCAGAAAACCTATTCTTTAGAGTGATCGTCCCCTTTAATGTGTATTGCTCGGTAATCTTATCATAAAGTGATTTTTCAGTTTTTCTAGTTTGTGTGTCACAGATGCCAGTTACCTAAATAGGCTGATCATAAGTTGTTTTGTCGTTTTAAATTATTTTCGGCATTGCTGATGACACAGTTTGAATATGTCTCCCATAGGAATTTTCTAAATTGGATTGTCTGCTTTTGGGTAAAGCCCAGTAGTTGATCAGGTGTAAGAAAATTACCAGGTGAAAGTAGTTTTTCACACACAGGAATATCTTTAGATATGCTGTTCGTGGAAGCTGTTGTCAAATTATCCAAGTTCTCCCCTAAGAAATCCGAGTCATCATCAGATGATAATAGCATAGTTTTTATGCTGCACCTTCTCTTTTTGGATGGTGACTGGAGTTTGTTTCTTCATTAAATGAGCCACCACTCTAACAAGTCTCAGTCTCTGATGATGGTTGACTTTAAGGTTTACTTGCTGCCTTGTTCTTGTTGAACACACCAAGTTCCGTGGACCACAAAAGAGCTTGGATTTTCTCAGAGCCCCCTGGGTCTTAGCCTCCAGCTCCGGTTATCCTACCACTGCCTTAACAGTGTCGACCAACAGAAGACGCACGTGGCCCTTCATACACATTCGTCAATAAGCCTCAGAACTCGTCAAAGGACCCTCAGTACGCCCATACTCGTCTCCAAACCCTTTACGCTCTGAAAGTAATTTATATTTACAAAAACCTAACCTAAATTCTAACTGAAACCGGAAATTTAAAAACTGCATACCCACTATACATTATTCGAACACTCTTACCGGCTAGAACTGCACAAACACGCTGCAATAATCCTCCTACAAATTATATGGCTACCCGTTTAATATACGGTGTTGTATCTCACCGAAAATATTCGCCACTTGTATAAGTCATGCCGGGGAAACTGCAAACGTGGCACACCTCTGGCTGGTCACGCTACCGGACACCAGACTAGCTCTCTCCAAACTGACAAAGCCGGTCCCTTTGTATACTCCTTACCAAACAATCTCCAATGTATGGGCACCCATTAGTTCAAAATTAAAGTAATATGTACAGAAATTAAAACAACATCTACACAATCCTACTTCTTATTTGTTCTTGAAGTTTTGTGTTAATCTTTGAATATAACGGTGTCCTTAACCCTTTCTCTTCCGGCGCATTTTACGTGATTTTGGAGGTCTTTTGACATGACATTATTAAATTATTTCTAACTTTTTTATCCAAGGGGAAAGCTAGGCATAATGCATAGCATTTTGTAGGAAGTTTCTTACAGATGATATTTTATGACTGTTTAGATACTCAACCACTGACCTTATTAGTAGAAATTGAGGTCAAAGGTCAATTAAGTGCAAAATTTTATGGAATTTTTTGATACTTTTTCATCTTTATGCTAAATATTAAGTATGATGTATGTTGAAATAGGAAATTTGGGATATACCCACAAAAGAGCATTATACTGTACTACATGAAACACATAAACTTTTTTTTCAATTCTGCATATAATTACTTAAAAGGGGTTGCTAAGCAACGCAGAATTCTTTAATTTTCGGGCAGAAATTTTCATTTTTTACTATCCTAGACACATTTATGCATCCCAGCACATATAAAAGTTAGATATGAGGTCATCAAATTACAAGGGACATAAAACAGATAAATTGTCTTAAAGTTTGACCTCATTAGAACTATTATTTGGAGGTCAAAGGTCAAATAAGTGCAAAAGTTTCATCAATTTTTTTCAACACTTTTCAATATTCTTGCCATAATTTTACACAATGGATGCTGAAATGAAAAATTCTGAATATACTCTCAAGAAGGGATCAGAACTGCAATATCCATGCATCATTTTAGTTCAAATATCTGTTTAATGACCTTTGAGTGGTTGCTAAGCAACATCATTTTAAAGTTTTTGGCTATATACATGTTTGTTATTTCACATTCTGGACACATTCTAGACACTTTTTGTATATTTCATGATATTGTTTGTAAGATATGGGCCATAAAGATGAAAGAACATTTTTGTATTAAAAATTGACCTTGACACTCTTGTTCTTCAGGGGGTCAAGGTCATATCAGTACAGAATTCTGCTTTAAACTATAAGTAAATATCAATTTTGAAATGCTTCAAACATGGATAAATCATCTAGTAGTTGATGTAATAAAAATGGCGAACAACAAAATTTGCAACAAAGAATTCAGGTCTGCTTCTTACAAAACCCTAGCAAAACATGTATACTATCTTTTTGTTAGACAAGAAATCCATTCTCTTGATGCATTAAAAATAATCTTTATTTTCATGGATTTAATCTAACAGGAAAAAAAAACTAAATGATGTCATTCAAAGATTTTTCTGGTATAACAGAGCTTGAGGGGTACAATAAAGACTTGACATGTTATCTTGGAGGGAAAAAAAATAATAGATAGCATTGGCAATATTTAACGCAAAACTGTTTAGTCAATAAGTTGAAAATTTGATGCTTATATACAAATCCAGAAATATTGCAAGATGAATTCCAAATCAGACTGAAATCTTCAACAAAATGTTGAAGAACACTTTTACTTTGTGTCCACCATTCTTTTATCCACTGTCATTTCTCTGTAAGACTGGAGGAAATTCTTTACTTGTCCAAGACATAATTATTTGCTGTCAAGTACAAGTGATCAGCTTTTATCCTGTAAAAGATTTAAGTATTTTGAACAGATACATGTCATTGTGTATATAAATTTATATTTATAAATAAAATTAAGAATGCTAAAATTACTACATTTATTTGATTTTCCTTTTAAAATTAAAATTGTATTTATTATGTGATCCGATTAGGTAAATGATATTGTTAAGTCAATGTATCAGGTCTGATAATTCAACAACCTTGTAGTAAACCATCATGGTAAAATTACTGAAACTAAAACAAATAGAATATATGGCAATCTGACTAAAGCCAGACCTCTGTTTACGCTATCGCAACATGTAAAAAAAAACTGGCATTAGATTGCTACGAAAGCCAGGAAGGGACACGTAAATTTTTCAAAAAAGTAAAAAATGATATTGAATCGAATTAGACTATCCAATCCCACGGATTACCGGTACTAAATTGTTCCCTCGATTTATAATATGAGATCTCGAATTACACAATCCAATCTTAAGGATTATTAATTTCTCCCCCTTATTATGATTTGAGATCTCGAATTACATACCGGCAATTTGTTTTCATAGATTGATAATTCAACAATTTGTTACAACGTCAGTCTTATGATTTTCGAAAAACTGTGTTCTTGAATTTCATTACATATATGTACAGATACATCAACCATTTTAATCAATAAGTGCATTCTATTTATTTTGTTTCAGCAACCGGTTGTTTCCAACCTCTTTCATAACTAATTCAACGTATATTTATTTTAGAGATATTATAATTACACAGGACCCATATTCACTTTTACAATCTAGGACTTTCAATTATTCTAATATACAAGTAACACAACAACCTCTAAGATTTTTTGTTGTACAAATATCCATACTAGCACATGGATTTGAAAATATTCATGTATTTTTCTCATTTTGAACCGTAATAGTAATAAAAGTTAAGATGTAAAATACTACAATATTCTATTTTTTAAACATGTATTACCATATCCGATATGCAGATAAATAATTTAAACGAAATCATGGGAAGGGTTTACATTCCGAGGGAATGAATCATTTAAACTAAGAGAATGGATTATACAGTCTGAGATAACGGATTGTGTAATTTGGGGGGAAAGAATTGATAATCTTTGAGAATGAATTGGCAATTTGTTATAACAGATTGTTAATCTGAGAGAAGGGATTGTATAAATCAAGAACTCGGTTTACTTTTATAAATTTAAAAAATTCTATGTCCCTTCATGGCTTTCATAGATTTCATACCTGCATGGCTGCTAGGGTTGTAAAAAGAAAGGAGACAAAAGACTGCAATGTTACTTCAGGGCAAAATTTCTGGGGCAAGGCTGTTTTCCCGAGCATGGGAGTGTTGATAAACCATCCAGTGAGTTTCAACACCCATGTATATGATGTACCATAATTGGAAAGTGTCTGAAAAATTATGGAAGGGAATTACCGCCAAAAGTTATGTATCTTGCTTTTATTCTTATTCTGCCTACTTCTTTATGCCTTGTTATTATTGTAATTATATGTCACTTTATTGTTTTCGTATTCGTCTTTATTACATTTCACTTTGACTTTTATCCTTCTTCATTTTGCCCTTACTTCTATGTTGCTTTATTCTTTTTAATTCATTTTACTTCCTTTTAAATTTATACAGTTTCTTTAATGATTATCTCAATTACAAACGTAAATTCAATCACACAAAGAATGAAGCATATTCAATGAAGACGAATACAAGTGTCAAAATTTAGTGCCGCATTATAACGCTAGGTGGCAGGGGTGTTCGCTATGAGTGTTGGTAAAACTAGGTCAGCAAACCCGGGCCGGGGTTATTTAAGATTTTTCAATTTTCTGCCTTAATACTTTATCAATCGAATATCTGAAGGCCGAATCCGATCACCCGATCCTATGATGGAAACTCAATATTAATTTATTTGCTTGGGCGCACAGGAATAGCGGCCTCTTTTTTTCAGACATAACTTTACATACCGGTACTTTACTGAATATGTTCAT
>NW_026938908.1:0-87840 GCF_032062105.1 Saccostrea cuccullata | reverse complement strand
TGTAGCCAAGTGCATAATTGTAGATCTAATTCTTACACAATACTTTCCGGATTTTTGTATCTCGACCATAACCTTTTATTGTTTTACCATTGGACTTGATGACGTAACACCAATCGAGAACTGTAACCGATAGATGCCATGTGCTTTACATGTAGCTTTGACGATCTATAATCTACTTTGAGCCACTTGGGCGACTCCACAGGTGTGTATTTATGTTTAAATGTGTGTTTTCATATTATTTTATCTAAGAATAATGGTTGAAATCATCTGTAATCCTCTTGAATGATGTTATGTATGCACTGATCACAGTTGTGTATTCCCGCCATTTCGGTAGCTTCTCTATTCAGTCGTTTGATGTTTATCAGTAGGAATACCTTTATTTAGTTGTACTGATACAATTACTGAGTTGTTTTATTGATTATATAATACTGTGAAATGAATTTTGATTACATTATTGAATTTATCTTGTCAGTTATAAATGTGGTTAGGTATTCCGGAAACTGCATTTTCGTTCATACTTGAGTCTCCGGTTTAGGTTCTGTAATTATGTAGCGAATAGTGTTTCCTGT
Source organism: Saccostrea cuccullata (assembly GCF_032062105.1). NCBI lineage: Eukaryota > Metazoa > Mollusca > Bivalvia > Ostreida > Ostreidae > Saccostrea > Saccostrea cuccullata. The sequence continues at coordinate 87,271 of NW_026938908.1, read as the reverse complement.
TACCATTGTTTACATTTCCCAAAGGCGAAATCCATCGTTATAATGATTACTTGCTTGATATGTGGCAAGATGGTAATGTTTCTTTATTAAATACTCAAATATAGTTAGAGATTATGCATTCTAGTCATACATGTTGTATGTTGAGCTGCTAAGTTAGGAAGGTTGTGAAATGGTGATTATAAGTATCCTTGTCGGGTTGTTATATAAACACATAATGTGTTTATGATAGGGAACTATAGAAATCAATTGGGTTGTGTCCTATTTAGAATGTATTATAATGTTCACTATTTGTGTGTAGGTAACTTTGTGTATTTATAACAACACTATCCAGTGAATGATATAATGATCATATTGAGTGTTGATATGTACTTACAGTATAATGGCTGTTACCTTATTACCATAGTTACTTAAGGTGGGCACATGACCTAGACCTCTCCTAGCTATATTTTGTATCATTGATTACATTGTTAATATGTATCTTGGTGCATATAATGTGACATCAATGTAAGATATTTTTGAAAGTTACTTTGTTAATAGTTCAATACATATAATTAGAATTTTCTTGTAATTTTACAGGCTGCCTTCTGTTTGGTAATAAAATTTGGCTTCCTTCATGTTTGGTAATAAAAGTTGAAGGATGTTATGCAAAAAGAAGAAGGGTTAATCCAAAAACGACTTCGGCTTCATCTGGCGTCGCCGGTAGGATTGGATTGGTACCAGAAGGCAGCAGTGGAGGATGGGAGACGTAGAGGAACTAAAGCTGGAACTGGCATCCCTGAAGTCAGCACTGAAGGATGTTATGAAAAAAGAAGAAGGAGTTGCACAGAAGGTCGTCTTCACACCCAAACAAAGGAAACTAGAAAAGTTTTCCGGGAGGACGGATGGGGCGTACTCGAGTGTGTACGAGTTCGTTGAGGAGTTCCAGCGAGTACTCAAGACCCGCCCGACTACTACAGAAGAGCAAGTCGACTTTCTTATAAGTCATTTGGAAGGACCGGCGAAGGAGGAAATACGTTACAGGGCATCTACAGAGAAGAATACTCCGCAGAAAATACTTACCATCCTGAAGGAAGCATTTGGAGAAAGGGCTACCACTTCCGAGCTGATGACTGAATTTTATCAATGTAAACAGGATCACTCAGAGACACTAAGAGACTTTTCGCACAAGTTAATGAAGAAACTTGACCGTGTTCTGCGTTTGGATCATAGTTACGTAACGGATAAAGACAAGCTACTGCGTAATCAATTTAGTGAAAACGTGTCGGACACATGGCTGAAAAGGGAACTAAAGAAAATAATTAGAGCTCGACCAACAATAACTTTTGCCGATATTAGAGAAGAAGCGGTTGTACTGGCCAGGGATCAAGACGAATCTCCAGTCCGTCATCAGAAACATCGCCAAGAACAGCACTTTAATGTATACGCAGAAGTCGCGGAAGAAAATGACCTTACAAAATTCATGTCTGAGATGCGACAAGAGATGGCAAACCTAAGACTTGAAGTCCAACAGTTAAAGCAAGGAAAGAAAGAGAAGACCTGCTACCTGTGTCATCAGAAAGGACATTTTAAAAAGAACTGTCCAAATTTGTCCAAGGATTTAAACGGGAAGAGCCTGTCGTCGCGAGCCGGACGATAGGGGGTGATCTACATATGAAAGGCTCGTTAGTTGGAAACTGTCCGGCTGTTACGATTGGCATTGGTGGTGTGACTGTCGAGTGTATTTTAGACACTGGTTCCATGGTTAGTACAATCACCGAGTCCTTCTACAATAAGTATCTATGTGATATTCCAATTGTACAAGAGTGCCACTTAAAGTTACGCGCAGCAAATGGCTTGGAAATTCCTTATGTTGGATACATTGAGACAGATGTCTACGTCCAACCTGTGAACTTGCGCTTAGAAAAAAGGGGCATTCTGATTGTGAAGGATACACAAGGGCGAGAAATTCCAGGACTCTTGGGGATGAATATCATCAAGGAATGCAAGGACCTTGTGATAAGTGGATGTGGGTCAGCAGCACCAAAGTCATTCAGAACAGACCATTGTATGCAGAATTGGATCAAGGCATTCAAGGACACTTCAGCAACTATCGAGGGCATTGCACAAGTTGCAGGAACTGATTCTGTGTGTGTTCCAGCGAACTCTATAAGTTTTGTACATGTGAGGGGTCCACATCGTAAACACTGGAAGTTTCCTTCGACACCTATTTGTATTGAACCAAGCTCTCAAATAGACAGACTCCTTATCATAAGCACTGTGGTGGAGCAAGGAGCAGGAGCGTATGCAGTACCTGTTGCTAATTTAACTAGCACTGATGTCTGGATTCCGGCGAGGACTAGATTAGGTCTCATGAGTGAGTGTATGTTAGAGCCCAGTTCAGTGTCTAAGGTTGAATTCGTTCAGACGAATGTTTGTGAACAGACTGTCGTGCCTCATGATGACATTGCTTCAGATGGAGGAACATCTTTAGACCTAGCAGCCTTCCTTCCAACAGACCTGAGGTGTACTGAGACTCAAAGGAAAAAGATTGAAGATCTTTTTAAGAGATACAGTGACATATTCATTCAGCATGACCTGGATATGGGATACACTTCGACTGTTACTCACAAGATAGACACTGTTGACAATAAGCCTGTGTCCCAGCCATATAGGAGAATTCCACCTAGCCAATACCAGGAGGTGAAAGAACACATTCAATCGCTATTGGATAAGAACATTATAACAAAGAGCACGAGCCCATACGCTTCACCTATAGTTGTGGTCAGAAAAAAGGATGGCTCTATAAGGCTGTGTGTTGATTACAGAAAGCTGAATCAGAAAACGATAAGAGACGCTTTCCCACTTCCAAGGATAGAGGAGTCCTTAGATGCTCTACATGGTTCCACTCTGTTTAGTACTTGCGACCTTGCTAGCGGCTTTCACCAGATTGCTATGTCACCTACAGACCAACACAAAACTGCATTTGTGACACCTTTTGGCCTATTTGAGTACACAAGGATGCCGTTCGGTCTGTGCAACAGCCCAGCGACCTTCCAGAGGCTGATGCAACATGTTTTCAGTGAGCTAGTTTTTCAGATTCTCCTTGTGTATCTGGACGATATTGTTATTTTTTCAAGAACTATTGATGAACACATTTCCAGGCTTGATACTTTGTTTCACAAGCTGAGAGAACATGGACTTAAGCTAAACCCTTCAAAGTGCCACTTTTTCCGAGATGAGATACAATACCTGGGTTACACTGTATCAGCAAAAGGAGTATCGACATCACAAGATAAGGTGAAAGTTGTACAAGATTGGCCGAAACCAAAATCTCTCAAGGACTTAAGATCCTTCCTTGGTTTTGCGAGTTATTATCGCCGTTTTGTACGTAGATTTGCACAAACAGCCAAGCCCTTATACAGCCTAATAGCCATATGCAATGATGCACAGAAGAACACCAAGCAAGTGAAAAGCAGAGTAGTTGAGGAGAACTGGAACGTTGATTGTGACAAGGCGTTTGCAGAAATCAAGAGGGTTCTCACAACCAGTCCAACGCTTGGATTTGCTGATTTTTCCCGTCCTTTCATACTAGAAACTGATGCGAGCTTACAGGGATTAGGAGCTGTTCTTATGCAGGATCAAGAGGATGGACGACGAATCATTGCGTATGCTAGTAGAACCCTACATGGATCTGAACGTAATGATGCCAATTACAGCTCTGCCAAACTGGAACTTTTAGCTGTCAAGTGGGCAGTTACAGAAAAATTCAAAGACTATCTGTATGGCACCAAATTTGAAATATTGACGGATAACAACCCCCTATGCTACCTACAGAGTACTTCAAAACTGGGAGCAGTGGAGCAGAGGTGGGCCGCCCAGCTAGCTATGTACAACTTTGAAATCAAGTACAGAACAGGAAAAACCAACCAAGCTGCTGACGCACTGTCAAGATTACCCAGACAAGGAACGGAGATTCCAGCGAAGGTTTCTATGATCATGTTAGAAGAAGCTATGCAGACTTCAAGTGAACAAGGCAACATGACTGTGGATTGTAATGCGATCTACACTTTGCCAAAGTATAGCACTGAGGATATCCAAAGTATGCAGCAAGAAGACTCTGTCATTGGTCGGTTTCTCTCGTATTTCAAGTCTGCATCGAAGCCAACAAGATCAGAGCGACAGAAGGAATCACGACCAGTACTGGACATGGTGCGACAATGGGATCGTATGAGGCTGGTGGATAATGTACTCTTTCGACAAGTAAATGATCCGAACGAGGGGCTTCTTCGACAACTTGTCCTACCACAGTGTTTAAGACCAGAGGTACTAAGGCTTCTACATGATCAAGCAGGTCATCAGGGCATTGAGAGAACTATTACCCTTGTGCAGCGCAGATTTTATTGGCCTGGCTCGTACAGAGATATCACACTGTTCTGTAAAAGTTGTGAGCGATGTGGAGTAGCTAAGATGCCACAACCCCGAGTACACACACCTCCAGGCCACTTGCTATCATCAAAACCAAACCAGATAGTGGCTATGGACTTCACGGTATTGGAACGTTCAAGCTGTGGGAGGGAGAATGTATTGGTAATGACTGACGTTTTCTCCAAATTTACTGTTGCCGTTCCAACCCGTGACCAAACGGCACAAACGACAGCTAAGGTACTTGTCCGAGAATGGTTTCTGAAGTATGGGACCCCAGAACGGCTTCATTCAGACCAGGGCCGCAATTTTGAAAGTTTACTGATATCGGAGCTATGCAAACTCTACAACATTAGAAAGAGCCGTACAACAGCCTATCATCCGGAGGGAAATGGGCAGTGTGAACGCTTCAATCGAACATTGCACGACCTATTAAGGACTCTTTCCCCTACTCAAAAGAAACGTTGGCCGGAACATCTACAAGAACTTGTGTTTGCATACAATTGTACCACCCATTCGACAACTGGATTCACCCCATTCTTTCTCATGCACGGAAGACACCCGCAACTTCCCATTGATTCCCTCCTGAGTTTAGACAGTGACACAGAATCAAGTGACATACAAACTTATGTTACGACACATGCAGATAGACTGAAAGAGGCATATGAACTTGCATCAAGACGTCTCAAGGAACAGGCTGAGGAGAGAGAAAAGAGAATCAAAGTAAATGCGAGTGAACACTTGTCACCAGGTACTGTTGTACTTGTCAGGAATCGTGGTGTAGTTGGGAGGAACAAGATTCAGGACTCTTGGGAGAAGAGGAACTTTGTAGTACTTCGAGTCGTAAATGAAGATGGACATATTTACGAGATTGCACCTGTAGATGGTTGTGGTGACTCAAAGATAGTGAACAGAGTAAACCTCCGTCCAGTTAGTTTTCCAGAGAAGGAACCATTTAGTGAACCCTTACCAAGATCACGTGAATTAAGTTCCGGTAACAGATGGTATGAAACAGAGACAAAGAATCAGGAAAATACGGAAGACTCTGACAGTTCAGATGATGATTATGAAATCTGTACCGTGAGATCACGCAGACCAAGTCAGATTCCAATCCGCCGATCCGTCCGTACTACAGCAGGAATTCACAGCAATCCATACCATCTTCCAAAGTCAGCTTCTAGATGAACTATTTAGAATTTTTGCTTTTTGTAGTTTTTTGCATTTTGTAGTTTATACAGCTTGTATGTATTCTGTGTAGTTTATGCATTGGGTAATTGAATGTGAAATCTAGTCTACTTTTTATTACCATTTTTGAGTCAATTGTTGAACTTTAAAAATTGTTCATCTCATATGTACATGTATCAGTTTAGTTGGTCATATGTGATCCAAATATTTTTTTACTACATAGTAACAAGGGACGTTACTAACTCAAGTTGGGGTGTGTGTAGCCAAGTGCATAATTGTAGATCTCATTCTTACACAATACTTTCCGGATTTTTGTATCTCGACCATAACCTTTTATTGTTTTACCATTGAACTTGATGACGTAACACCAATCGAGAACTGTAACCGATAGATGCGGCATGCCATGTGCTTTACATGTACCTTTGATGATCTATAATCTACTTTGAGCCACTTGGGCGACTCCACAGGTGTGTATTTATGTTTAAATATGTGTTTTCATATTATTTTATCTAAGAATAATCGTTAAAATCATCTGTAATCCTCTTAAATGATGTTATGTATGCACTGATCACAATTGTGTATTCCCGCCATTTCGGTAGCTTCTCTATTCAGTCGCTTGATGTTTATCGGTAGGAATACTTTTATTTAGTTGTACTGATACAATTACCGAGTTGTTTTATTGATTATATAATACTGTGAAATGAATTTTGATCACATTATTGAATTTATCTTGTCAGTTATAAACATGGTTAGGTATTCCGGAAACTGCGTTTCCGTTCATACTTGAGTCTCCGGTTTAGGTTCTGTAATTATGTAGCGAATAGTGTTTCCTGTTACCATTGTTTACATGCAGATTTTCATTTCGCAAAGGCGAAATCCATAGTTATAATGATTACTTGCTTGATATTTGACAAGATGGTAATATTTCTTTATTAAATACTCAAATACAGTAGTGATTATGCATTCTAGTCATACATGTTTGTCTATTGAGCTGCTAAGTTAGGAAGGTTGTGAAATGGTGATTATAAGTATCCTTGTCGGGTTGTTATATAAACACATAATATGTTTATGATAGGGAACTATAGAAACCAGTAGGGTTGTGTCCTATTTAGAATGTATTATAATGTTCACTATTTGTGTGTAGGTAACTTTGTCACTTTAAAACAACACTATCCAGTGAATGATATAATGATCATATTGAGTGTTGATATGTACTTACAGTATAATTGCTGTTACCTTATTACCATAGTTACTTAAGGTGGGCACATGACCTAGACCTGTCCTAGCAATATTTTGTATTACTGATTACATTGTTATTATGTATCTTGGTGCATATAATGTGACATCAATGTAAGATATTTTTGAAAGTTACTTTGTTAATAGTTCAATACATATAATTAGAATTTTCTTGTAATTTTACAAAAACGGCTGCCTTCTGTTTGGTAATAAAAATCTTAAAAGAAAATGACGAAACGAACAACAAAATCAGTGGTAATTAATTCTTAAAATAACATGATATTTTTTATAGCAATAAATAAAAAGTCTCCTTAATTTCATTATAAATAATATTGATTTTTATTGCTTGCAGGCTTTACAATTTGTATAGGTGTAGAAGAGAATCAGTTTACTGTTTAAGATTGGTGGGGCTAATGCCAGTAAAAAGCTAATGTAGAAATACAAAATCAAGAAATTCAAAAGAATTATACTTTTTTAAAAAGCTCCGTAAGCTTTTTTAAAAAGCTCTACTTGTACATTTAGTTATATCTAGTACAGAGTATATCCTGCATATGATGTATATGCACCCTGATTTTCCTATTCCAAATACATGTACCAGATTAAATACGTTGATGTTACAGATATTTCAACAAACTTATTTGCAGTATTCTTTGTCTGCATAATGACCTTGTATAATCTACCATCGGGTCGCATTTCTTACTATCAATACCCATACCAATTTGCAGGTCTTTGTTTTTTTATACTAATTTAAAATATAATGCTCATCTATCAAACGAAATATTAGTAATTTCAGTTACGTGACTGTGAGGTTTTGCATTACATCACGTGCGATCTTTTTTTTTTTGACAGATGCACCCAGCGTAAACAATTCAGCTGCCGCTGTGTGATTGGTCAACTCATGTTATCAACATTGACATGGAAAAAAAACTTTTGCACAAACAACAAATCAGGGATAAGAAGAAAGACATAGTCGTAAAGCTTGAAGTTATGAGGTGTGTACTATTAACCTTGAGCGCATCTGTCATCATAGGTTATGACGTAATGCAAAACTTCACACTAAACTGAAATTACTAATATAAGGCAACACCAATAAAATTTCTTGTTCTACGGACAACTTACCCCAAAAAATTGGGGCGAGCGAGCGATTTGATAATTTTAATATTAATATTTTTATGCACAATAATTTCCAGGCGAAGAGGTGAAATAGCGGAGCGAGGGATTATATATATATATATATATTGTTTTCCTTTACATTTCTAGAGTATATCATTATAATATCCTTTTCAAATCCCCTAATCCTATAAGACATTCAATATTCAATATTTGTACATAAACAAAACAGTCATATAACAATACTATTACTATGGTTTCTCACTTTGATTACATAATGACCCAAATGAAAAAGAAATCTAACAAAATACTTTTAAAATATCTTTAAAACCCTACCAAAACATACTTTTGCATTTTGTTTGTACGTTTTGAAAGTGTTGCATTTAACGAAACATCAATGCAACACTTTATAGGATAGGGATGGCATGGTATTTTGTTAATGTTTCATTACAATGTTGGTGTTTCATTAATGTTTCTATACACTCTGCAGAATGAAATTGCATTTTGAAAGTATTTCGTTACACTTGTGTGCATCCAAGTAATATTTTGTTAGCGTTTCATTTGATTAACAGACATGTTTAGGGTTGAATTATCTAAGAGTAGTAAAAGCTTCCAAGAACAACTTATCTATTTACATCCTGTATTAGTTAGACTAGTATTAGCGCCAATTTTCAAACCACCAGCACTATAGGTCAGAGAGAAACAAAGAGATTGGTGAAGGGACATGCAAAGTTTTAGATATTATTGATCCCTGATTGGAAAAAGCAAAATCATAATGCAGGATGAATCTGGATATAAAAGAGGTATTTATTATTGCATGTCATAAAGTTAATTCTTTTTTACTGGACTACAGTATAACCTTCAATCTGTGAATGTGGATGTGTATATGGCCTGTTTTTATTGGGTTTCGGTTTATTTTAAGATTGTCCTTTAATCCATAAACTAGCTAGCTTAGATCAGTTTTAAGCTTTGGATTAAGTGATATGAATTAATTATAATACTTGAAATTTCTATGAAAATGTATGTGATTGGAGAAGTCAATCCTTGAATTCAAAATACCGTGAAACAAGAAGTGTTTATAATGTATCAAAATGAGATTGTGTTTAGATTGTGTTTAGATGTTTTCAAAGACTTGTGGATTATAATTTTAAAATTCAAATTTAGTGGTTTATTGATGATTTGTTACTTATGATTTGTTAGTAGTTTGTTAGAGTGTTTTGTTAGCCTCATTTGCATGTGATTTGCTATACTATCGAAATACTTTCAAAACACAGTGTTTTGTAAGTAGTTTGTTAGAGTGTTTCATAAGTAGTTTGTTATAGTGTTTTCAAAGTAATTTGTTATAGTGTTTTGTTAGCTCATTTGCATGTGATTTGCTATACTATCAGAATACTTTCAAAACACAGTGTTTTGTTAGTAGTTTGTTATAGTATTTTGTTTCCCCCTTTTTTTCATTTGGGGACTTAACTCGATATGTAAAAAAGGAAACAATTTTAAAATATACAATGATCCCTTTACATATTTAGAGTACTGGTTCTTTATTTCATAAAAGTACAAAATTCTGTAAGTAAATCTCCTAATAATACACAATATTAATTCTCATATGCACCCCAAAACTTTGGTGTTTTCAGGGGTCCATGATTTTGCCCTGTACAAGGTTTGCTTTGTTTACTACATATACATGTACATTTATGAGATTTATCACTGTTAAAAAGTGTTTGTTGCCTCCATCTTTTACATACAGAATTAACCAAATGTGATGTGATCAAGACTTATGATCACATAAAACTCACCAATTCCAGCAGAATTACTATTATTTCTCTGTATTTATGCACAATATATGAAGCTTAACATGGTCCCAAAATTCACATTGTTAAAAAAAAATCAGACATAAAAGAACCGTTGACAAGTGTGTCTCATTACAACTTATCATTTACAATTAATGCAAGCAGTGATATATTAAATATAGTAATTCACAAATATATGATAAAATATAATTGGCATATAATACAACTGATATATTTTAAAATAAAGTATCAAAGATTTTTATCAAAGTTTAAATATCATGACAATTATGGAAAACTACTTCGGCAAATCGTTTAGGAAGATGGATACTTTAATTTCTTCTGGGTGATTTAAGACAGCTTGGAATTAGTACATGTAAACACAGAATCTGTTAAAGAATTGTCAGCGGTGGAAATGATTCTATGGCTTCATGGAAATATTATCTACTTCCACTTTGCATGCACTAGTGGTTCAACTGAAGACCTTTTTGAATGACTGATCCATGTCTGCACCATATGAACAGTTCTTGTGGTTTTAGTGCAGTTTATTTTCACTGTAAAAATATTCAATTAGGAAAAACCACCAAATCCTGCTGGAGATAGTTGCTTCAACACTCTACAATCCCAAATGAATAAATCTTGACAAGTAGCTCAGAAGTCTCCCTAAAATAAAATGGATACACTTTATCAAAAGTTTTTAAATATACTTATTCCGTAAAATTAAAATGATATATGCATCTTTATCCAGTCTTAATATCTTGCACTTACATTTAGGTATCTCCAAAATTTGATTTATGTCCATGGTGGGCTTATCTGCCTAAACAGATCTGATCTATCCAATCTTCACAGTTTACCACGATGGGGATATGAAGTTAACTTGTTTCCTTGTCGTAACTATACACTGCTAAAAACATGCTTAAAAATCAACTGGACCAAAATTTTAGTCCCAACGAATATCGATGAGATAAGCTTTAAAAAGTTCGCGCAACTGTGCATGATTGGAGCTAATGATGAATGCAGGTGGTTTCGCCCAAAGCATCTGTTCGCGCCGATTTTGAACAACATATAATGTCATTTTAGATCGATAGGCAATTAATACATCAGAGTGTCAAGTGTCCTTTTTCGTGCAAACTCATCAATGTTGTCACATTTTTTGACAAAACGTGATATTTTCTACGTAATTCCAAACGCAGACATGACAAAGTATTTAAAATAAAATAAAAAATGGGGCGGAAAATGGAACGAAAATTTCCGGAAGCGGGAAATTTAAAATATTATTTTTTTCATTTCTCTAAAATACGAGCGCGCGGGTCCGTCGAACAAGAAATTTATTGGTGTGGCCATAATGCATTTCAGTAGCCCGATATACCAAATAAAGATACAAGTACGAGAAATAGAAAAAAATGCTTTTGACATTATATAAATGAAATAAACAATGGAACAAAAACGATACCCTTTTCAAAATTTATCAATTCAAAAGTATTTTTTTCTATTAAAATAGCTGTAGGCTACATAAATGATAAATAAGGATCATACACATGCAACAGTACATCACCTATCATCAAACATGTATAAATATATATTAATGAGTATAAAACACAAACTGTATATGCCTTTTCCATCCATATTTAAAAAAAGCAACAACTGTGCCATTTATCGGTCTCAGATCGTAAAGATTTCCTTATAAACCTAAATCAAGCTCTAATAATAATTTCCTTACCTAGAACCTGAGCAAAGAAAACAGTTAATATTTTCCAGTTCATTGTTGAATTCAACGAAATGGTTTTTTTTTTCTGATAAATTCCTTGTCAAATTTTCACTTCCTTGTTTTCGGGTGTGATTTAAGTTTTGTTTCAGAAATACATGTACATCAGCTAGGCCCAATAGCATCATCTCGGGTCTTTCCGGCAGAGGTCGGAAAAACAACTTACCTCGAATGTATTAACATCACCGGATGTTAAATTTCATACATCTTCCTGTTTATTCTAATATAGGATAGACAGAGATAGAGGTTCCTTCTATGGTATATTTTAGGTAATATCATTACATTGAATAAAGTTGAACCCCATATTCCAAAGATGAGAAGTCTCCATGCATTTATTTTAAAGATCGTGAAAAGGGGGAGTTGTAATGGCGTCTTCCTAGTATATTCGAGGTCGTTTTTCCGCTAGTCGGAAAGGCCCGAGAAGTTACGATTGCAGCTAGGCCATTAAAATCTCTTGCGCAACCTTTACTTTGGAAACAAAACCGCTAATCTTAGAACGAAAAAAATAGCATGTTACATGTATTTAAACTGCATGTAAATATTACTAAAACAAGGAAAGAAATAGATGAAATCAAAATTTTAAAGTAATCAGATTTCTGAATTCTATTGCTTGTTAATTAAGGATATCCGTCACTTTTTCTGGATTAATAACTCAATAATTAATTAATTAATTAACCTTAAATTGATTTTTAAAGTTCATAAACCCTCTGCTCACTCATATAAAATGTTGCTTGAAAGTTAAAGATTTTCCAAAAGAAATGTATTTTATGAGTAAAATACAAACAATTATAGCATAGCTATAAAATTAGACAAAAAAGACACTTCAACATGGCGACTCTATAAAGGAATTATAGACATTTATGTCATTAAGAGTTATCTTTCTTATCAGAGTATCAATGCATCTTAATAATCTTTAGTTTGAAAATGAAAAATATAGCTTTATTTAAATATTTATGCATTCTAACATACTCCAAGTTACTTTAAAATGGTGCTGGAAAAAATACAAATTTTTGTTTTACCGTAACAGTACCAAAGTAATCTAGATCTTTAAGAGAAATTGCAAATTTATCGAAAAATTAAGCAGTTCCTTTGAAGGCAATGATATTAAATTGATATAGTCACAATTCTGCATAATACTGATTACAGCTGCTATGTACAGGTTTCTTAAATAAAACTACCTGTTGAAAATAAAATAAGAGCACTGCAAAGCAAAAAATCTCCTCGCAAAAAGCTTATCAATAGATCAAGGCAGAATTCGACATCATCGATCCCAATGCAAATTACAACATTTCCGTTTCGGACAGCACCTAACCCACCAACAAACACACTCACTACATGTACATTTCCTCCAACTCAGTTCTGCGGGGATAAAATAATAAAAGTCTACAAAAATATTTTTCCCTTTGTTTTTTTTATATTCATCTACATTAATAATTGAACAGTTTGCTTTTTGTCTGTCTACTTTTTATGGAAGAAAAAATAAATGAAAACTTGTCACGAACGTTATTGACTTAAGTTCTTATCTCAAAACAAAAAAAAATCTTGCTAGATGCATTGTTACAACGCGAAATGTAATAACAACGCGAAATGTTATAAACATGAATTATTACATTTTACGTTATTACATTTAGCGTCGAAATCAACGCAGAATGTAATAACGCAAAATGTAACAACACACTTTTGAGGATTATTACATTTCGCGTTATTACATTTTGCGGCGAGATCAATGCAATATGTAATAACGCAAAATGTAATAACAAGATTTTTGGTTTATTACATTTTGCGTTGTTACATTTTGCGTCGAAATTAAGCAAATAGCAAGAACGCAAAATGTAATAACACACTCTTGGTCAGGCAGATTGAGTACAATTTTTAATAGAGTAGTTGCTGATGAAGAGGAAATAAAACGAAAAGAAAAAAAAAACAGATATATGCAATATTTTTTTTTACAATTAATGAATTTCATAATTTATTGATTTAATAAGCTACATGTATTTAAAATCAGTTTAATAAATTTATTCAAATAGTAGTGTTACAAATTAAAAACGCGTGTGTGTAGATTGAGTTGTTGGGAGTATTGACCAGTGAACTTTTGTTTTGTTTTTTATATAAACAAATGCAATGAATCTAAAAGAAAACCTATATATTTGTACTGGCAGGTGTAAATATATATCGGAAGGGGTTTATTGACCATTGTAATACCATACTGTTCCATGCAAATCACCAGCATTGCAGACATCCTAAAACACCCCCCCCCCCTTCTCTCTCTCTCTCTCCATCCAATAATTAAATGGATTGTTTCTGCATGTCCATAGTAATACAATGATAAACATACTAAGTAAACACTCCACTCTGTCCCTGCCCTTCCTCGCTTGACACACACACACACTTCTTTGTTAACCAATGTACACATGCCAAACATGCATACCAAGAGGTAATAATGAACCTATGGTCACTCTTTGGTAATTAAATAAATTTTGTGTTATTGATTAGAAATTTAATATCAAAAATATGCCAATCAAAGTTAAATTAATGCTTTTAATTTAGCACAGTGTATTCAATATAGCTAAAGTCAGAGTCAGAAAAACGTTACATTTTGATGTATTCATGTCCGTAAAAGCCCTAACGTTGATCTCATTGCCTAAATTCTAAATAATCTGTACAGTGTGTCTCCCATGTTGGTTATATGTATATTTTGAAATAATTTTATGATCTTTTTTGTTAAACGCAATCTAAAAAAAAATTTTATTACATATTGTTTTATTACATTTTGCGTTGCCATCAGAGCAAAAATAAAATAACGCAAAATGTAACAACGAAAAAGCACATTATTACATTTTGCGTTGATCTCGGCGCAAAATGTAATAACGCGAAATGTAATAATCTAAAAATCATGTTAATACATTTTGCGTTATTACATTTTGCGTTGATCTCGACGCAAAATGTAATAACGCAAAATGTCATAATCCAGGTTTATTACATTTCGCGTTGTTATTACATTTCGCGTTGTAACAATGCATGTAAATACTTTATTTTTTTTATCGTATCGATGACAATAAATTAGTACAACCTGACTTCAGTCAAAGTGGCCACTTTCTGCCTAGCATTTGCAAATTCATAAATTTATAATGTATTTAAATAAAGCAGTATTTTTTATTATGCTTCAGAAATCAAGCAATGCAATAATGCATTGCTCCAAATTGTTGATACCAATATAGAGCTACGGAAATCGGATAGGAATACATTCAGAAAACTTTGTCTTCTACTCCTAAACAAAACTTGGCTCAACAACAAATATATTTGTTACAAAATAATATCTTCAACAAGATGTGTTTGTGAAACACTATGCGCCCGGCGGCAACAAATCTTTTAAAAAAGTTTTTTTAGCATATATGTCGCAGTCAAGGTCATTGACCTTGGTATCATTTGAAAGAAATTGATTAGTAAAGTATGGATACCAAGTATGAAGTCTCTATATCTTGTGGTTCAAAAGTTATGACAAAGTTTCGAAAAAACTATTTTTAGCATAAAGGTCACAAGGTCATTGACCTTGGTGTCATTTGAAAAACATTAGATAGTGAAGTATGCATACTAAATACACAGTCTCTATCTTCAATGGTTCGAAAGTTATGGCAAAGGTATGAAAAAAATATTTTTAGAATATAGGTCACAGTCAAGGTCACAAGGTCATTGACCTTGATGTCATTTGAAAGAGCTTAATTAGTGGAGTATGCATACCAAATATGAAGTCTCTATCTTTCATGGTTCAAAAGTTATGGCGAAGGTTATAGTTTGCAGATAAAAAGCTATTTTTAGCATATAGGTCACAGTCAAGGTCAGAACGCTATTGACCTTGGTGTCATTTGAAAGAACTTTATTAGTGGAATATGTATACCAAATATGAAGTTTCTATCCTTCATGGTTCAAAAGTTATGGCGAAGGTTAAAGTTTGCAGACAAACAGACAAACAAACAGACAAACAGACAGACAGGACAAAAACAATATACGCCCCGGATCTATCGATCCGGGCGCATAAAAATTAATTTCAAAATATATCAAAATTATGCATCAAAGTCAAGAAGACCCAAAAAAAGAAAAAGGAAAAACATAGCAGCCAAACGTATTGATTCAAAAATATAATACATGATTGTATGTTTTATAGATGTGCAGCGATTAATATGTATGTGAACATTTGCATCGTGCCATAGCGTTACTATGATGCAATTATTCCGTAACGTATGATGAAACGATTCCTTATGGAGTTTTTATATGGAGATTTGACCATGGTAAGTTAATGTCGTATTTGTATGCCTTAAACGCAAAATAGCCCTAATTGTGTTAACCGTTGCATTATAGGAATAACACAGGCATCTGTTGACATAAAGGACAATGTCCAGTGATGCGCCGTTTTCTTAAACACTTTGCACTTTCATAATAAAGAGGCTTAAAAGTTCGATTTATTCATAGAACTTTTTTCCCAATCAAGTTACATGATCAGCCACAAGTTTACCATGATGAAAATTTGTTGTTTTTCCATTTCACTCTAGAATTGTGATGAAAATGTTTATTGAATCGCTTTTAACATGGGTTTTTAGAAGTAACGTATGATGCAACGATTCCTATCATCAGTAACGTGCGATACAACTATTCTTTAACAATCGTATTATTAGACCAATATGTTGGATTTCTTTACTAAGACACGTTTAAAAGTAGGGTAATAAAATTATTCATTGCTTTCTTTTTATCACAGATTACCAAATGATAAGAAAAAAGAAAAACTTGACTATAGAACGACTAAAAGAAAAAAGTACAGCAAGAATAAAGCCATTTCATCCCCTTACCCAACCCCGAAAAGAAGAACATTTTCTAAATGTGTGAAAAGCACCCTGTATTTATACGCTTTGGGATGCAAGTATCAAAGGAAGAACTTTTGAATTTATTCAAAATCGTTTCATTAGGTACGGCAAAATTTATTCTAGGAAATTTCTCTTCTTCGATGACTCCCTCTTCATTCCCTATAGACCTGGGTCCGCCCATGAAATATAGAATTTTGTTATGGAGTAAGTTCCTACCAGCCTTCCAGAAAGATTTTGTGTTTGACCTGTATTTCATTGTACTAACTCTTTACAACCAATGAATCGTACAGTGTCTAGAAACAGCAAAAAGGCAATATTTTCTAGAGGGAACTTATCACGTGAAACAAGATCTAAACAAAATTCAAAGTCTTTTTTACAGTCAACTTTATCTAACTTTTGTAATATATTGGCCAGCAAATCGTTTTGATAGTTGTCTTGTTGAAGAAATATATCATTAACGGAGCAAGGTGACTGAGACTGTAGCTTATGCACTGATGGTGATGCAGTTCTCGTAAGAATTCTCTTATACTTCGGAGAATAATTATTGAAAGCATGACCATAGGCTTCACTCAATGTCCAATCATTCTCTACTAATGCGCACTGGGGACTTTTTACAGTGTTTCTGTTTTGGGTATCAACATGTCGATTTTTGGATTTAAATGGGGTAGAAATTTTTCTTCTTTTCGGGGTTGGGTAAGGGGATGAAATGACTTTATTCTTGCTGTACTTTTTTCTTTTAGTCGTTCTATAGTCAAGTTTTTCTTTTTTCTTAACCATTTGGTATTCTGTGATAAAAAGAAAGCAATGAGTAATTTTATTACCCTACTTTGAGACGTGTCTTAGTAAAGAAATCCCACATATTGGTCTAATAATACGATTGTTAAAGAATAGTTGTATCGCACGTTACTGATGATAGGAATCGTTGCATCATACGTTACTTCTAAAAACCCATGTTAAAAGCGATTCAATAAACATTTTCATCACAATTCTAGAGTGAAATGGAAAAACAACAAATTTTCATCATGGTAAACTTGTGGCTGATCATGTAACTTGATTGGGAAAAAAGTTCTATGAATAAATCGAACTTTTAAGCCTCTTTATTATGAAAGTGCAAAGTGTTTAAGAAAACGGCGCATCACTGGACATTGTCCTTTATGTCAACAGATGCCTGTGTCATTCCTATAATGCAACGGTTAACACAATTAGGGCTATTTTGCGTTTAAGGCATACAAATACGACATTAACTTACCATGGTCAAATCTCCATGTAAAAACTCCATAAGGAATCGTTTCATCATACGTTACTGAATAATGTATCATAGTAACGCTATAGCACGGTGATTTGGAAGTACTTAATGTATAATTGTCTTTTTTTTGGGGGGGGGGGGGGACACAGTAGAAGTTTTGTTGTACTTATTAATGACTTATTACTAAGCATGTACCTCATATTTCTCATTTTATTATGAGATAAAAATAATTGATTTTTCTATTTAAATATATCACATTTTCTTCACATCTAGATCTTGGTTTGACATATAATTCATTTCTGAAAAAAGGTAGCAAAGCTCCATATTTCAATTTATTTTCCATTTGATTTTAATGTTATTGATATTGATGAAAATAAATGTTTGGAATTTCAAAATTAATTGACAAAATCTTAACTAAATTGATACTCAAGACGTTTCATAATGAAGGAAAGAATATGATTGTAAAGTGTAATGTAGAAGGAAATTATTTTTTAAGATTTTTTTTTTTTTTTTTTTTTTTTTGGTAAAATAAAATTAACATATCCTCAACTTAATCTTGAATTCTTTCTAATCTTAATCTCGTCTAAACCCGGAAAGAAAATTAAGGAGAAAAATGCATAATGAAAAGATACAGAAATTAATTATGCAATGCATAAAAAATACAAAAAAGCAAGAAAAAATGCATCAATGTTTAAATTGATATGCATCATCTGAATCAGATGAACAAAATGCAAAACAAAAAAAGTCTAAAAATAAAAACAAAAAATGTCTGAACGTGTGCCAAAAAGTCTTAAAAGCTTAGTAATTGGTATTAAGTTGAAGCCGGTAGGATGTGTGGATTCTGCGCACCAAATTTATGTCTATAGACATTCTGCATAGAAAGAAATCAGCCAAAACCTCAGTAAATCTTAATGTGTAGCATGCATAAGTAAATCACCGCAAAACGGTCATCACAATTTTTCAAGACACGTTTCGAATATACTCAAGTATTATCTTTCATTATTTTATTTCAAAGAAAAATTAAAGAACAATGGGTTAAAAATAATCAATAATATCAAGGGAAACTGATATGATGTCGGTTACAAATGTATCCCAAATGGCGTGTTTCTTAGTCAGTAGCTTTGTATTGCCTGTCAAGTCCAATATACGTATTTCTAAGATGTAAAGTTAACCAAACACCTGTTTCTTAAACAGCTTGTTCTTAGCTAAATAATATTTAGAAAAATAGTTTAATTGTATTTGAACAAATCTGCTAGGTTGATGTATCACTAGATGTCCATGGGCTACATCGCTCACCTGAGCACATGAGCTAGTTAAAAACACAAATCAGCTTAGTATTAAATTTACTTGTTTGGGGAAGGGGGATTTGAATTTTCTATTACTTGAGAATTTCACTATATCAATAAAGCATACAAGGTTAAGTTTGCTACACTTTAAAACAGTTTTTTATAGAGTGTTTCCAATTCTATATCCCATCGTGGCCCATTGATAACCCCCCTCCCCCTCGGAAATTTTAATTTGGAAAAAAAAAATATTTGTATAGATCTAATTCTTCACTATTTGCAGATGCTTACATGTCAAATTGATTAAACAAAACATTTAAATGCTGGAGAAGATGTTTCCTATATATATTACTTTGATTCCTTAGTGTGGCCACACCATTACCCCGGGGGTCATAATTTGAACAAACCTGAATCTAAACCACCCGATGATGCCTCCATTTGTTCCATTAAAAAATTACTAATCATGGAGTTGGTGTTCTCCAAAAAAAAATTATTCTATTAATTAAAGATATTTTAAAAATATGTCTATATAGAAGTTGATACCACAACGTGACCCTAGCCTACCCCCAAAAATTCTTATTTGAGCAATCTTGAAACTATACTATCTGAGAATGCTTAAATATCACCAAGCATGTCATGGCTTTCCTGTTCTTTAGATGTTTTGAAGATTTATATATATCTAGTATGTAAAAATTGGATTTCCAATCCTATCCTAACGAATTATGATATAAAGTAACTGGATAATATTAATGACCAAATGGTTCTGGAGATTTTTAAAAGATTTTTTTTATTAAATATTCCTATGTAAAAATTTTATCAGCCATTGGGGGCCCGTCCTACCCCGGGGTCATGATTTTGAACAAACTAGAATCTAAACTACCTGAGGCTGCTTCCAAAAGAGTTTCATGCATCTTCCCTGGCCCAATGGTTCTGGAGAATAAGATTTTTAAAAGATACCATAATTTTTTATTAATTCATTATTATCTCCCCTTTGAAGACGGATTGGGCCTTCATTTGAATAAACTTGAATTCCCTTCACTCAAGGATACTTTGTGGCAAGATTGGTTTAAATTCGCCCAGTGGTTCTTGAGAAGAATATGAAAATGTGAAAAGTTTACAACGCCATAATCAACGCCAACAACGACAGATCACGGACACAAAAGCTCACTTGAGCCTTCGGCGCAGGTGTTCAATATCTCGTTATGTATATGCAGAATGAATTGCTATATTTACCATCTTGTGGTGTTTATTCGATACAGCAGTATCTTGTAATGTGCATTCAACCTATGAATTGGTATGCATATTCTATCATCCTGTCTATCATCTTGTGATATTTGTACAATATGTGTGCATTGTGGGATTCCTTGTCATACAAAACAGGATACATTCTCTGATTTGCGCAAAAGTTTAGGTTATCGACTTTATCAGTTTAAAATAAAGTTGTACAGTCCCCGAGCCCGGGTTCTCCCTTTCCATAGAGTTCTGGTCTAGTTCTACTTTCTACTATTAAACTAAAGTTATCGAAATGAAGTCAAATATTACCCAAAATGCATTATTATTTCACTTACTTTACAAAATTTACAGAACATACATGACAAGATTTTGAACATACGTATTTATCACAAGATTTTACATATACATCACAATATTTAACACATTTTATGTTAATACATGTTTAAACAATAAAATATCTTTTCTTTGGTTATTACTACGGGAATTAACGTCGCAGCTATTGCAGAAAACGAAAATTACATAACCCGCTTACTCGAATATGGAGCTAACGAACAGCATTCAATATCAAAGTCCATAAAACAATTCAAAATATAGGAGCAGAGCAAACACGGGCCTATGATACATCAGAGTTGGGATCAGCTGCCATGATAACTAACATGTTATTTCTTCCTTCAAATCATCTTATACGAGGGTTGTCCCGTAAAATCGTGGACAAAGCGTTTTTCTCGAAAAGTAATCGTATGAATGTTTCTCAATGCAGAGGATGTGACAATGGGAGGCTTTGCCCTTATACGGTGTATATATTATACTTCATTGTCAAAGGATTTTCATCACTGATATGAATAAGACATCACATCAGTTAATGAAATTTTGAAGCATCTTTAAGGAGATTGAGTGTGTCAACCTGAAATGAAAAGTAGACATATACAGACCTGCAATAGCATGCAAGGTCTTTTTCCAAAGTCTGGCTCTTAATTGCACTGAATATACAATAGAATGATATTTTTTAAGCACATACCTTCGAAATATTGAAATAAATTGGACAGAACAAACACACGAGACTATAATGTGCTATATATTCTAGCTCATTTGTACTGAACCATAAAAAGAGAGTCCCTGCTATGTAAGTATATATATTTGGTAGGGTACGTACATTTAACTCAGTGTTTCTAAGAAAAGTGTTATCTTTAAAATTACAAATAAAGGATTGGTTGTCATTTTCAAACATGACTTGTGTATCTCTGGATTTTTTTCTTAATTTTAATAGAATTCTTGATGTTCAGTCTTCACAAAAACATGCGTACTTTTATTAGAAATTTCAAACTTATTATAATGATTAATATGTAATCAGTCATCAAAGTATTTATAAATATCATAATTATACAATAAACATGTTTAAAAGTATTTTTCTTTGAGGGGAGTTTAAAAACTGCATTTATAAATAATTAAACAATAAGTGGAGAACGTTAACAGCAATATACAAACAAACAAAGAAAAGAACAAAGCAACTTAAGATTACTCATTGCTTGTCTTTACCAGTTTAAACCTTTTTTAAGAATGTCGATGATGTAACAACCATTTAGCAACACGTCACTAGTATTTCTGGGTGTGGTTTTCATTTTCAGTAGACTGTTGAGATGGACTGTACTGGGGAGGTAAAGCACCAGAAAATGCTCCACTTTGCCCAGTTGCCTGCCCAGGTGCTTGCATCTGCTCAGGATAGGTCGGGTAAAACCTTAGCTGAGTGTAAGGCTGTTCCGCTGAAACGTTAGAAAAATGGCACAATGAAACCATGACTACACTATGTAATTGCTCTGTCTGTCTTAATTTAGAAAGATTATTTGTGCAACCAGAAATTATTTTTTCTTTAATTTTGAAAACAAGTTTTAAATTTAGGTTTTAAAATTTCGTTTAACGTTAATAATTGCTGTTTCAAAGATCGAACATGTCATCATTTTTTATCAACCGCACTTACGTGACTGGGTAGTTTGCAACACAGTTGCTCCTACATTTGTGTTGGGATTGTAATAAAGAACTGTGCCTTGATTTGGTGTGGTTTTTCTGCATACGCAAACACACAAGCAGACGAGAAGTCCAATTAAGATGGCCAATCCAGCAAGGGAGCCAAATATGATACCAAGGATGGCACCAACACTGTGTTAAACATTGATTTACAGAGGTTAAAGCAAGGTATTTTAGTTATGTACTCTGTAATAGATGACCATCAATCCAGTAGAGGAATTATACGTACAATAGTCAAACAAACATTCCTTTGATTCAAGGATTAGTGAGCAGGAAACTAGTGTTAACTTCCTGTCACACTTTTCCATGCTACATTTACCAGGCAGACCGGGGATTACATGAAGAATCTGTTTAAATCCTACCTGTTTAAAGCCTTGGTAACTCATAAACATTACACTAGGAGAAGATAATGACATTATTGTTATTAACCTCGACCAAAAAGCAGGAGAAAATGACTGAATTTCTACAAAGAAATTGATAATATCAGGTGATTATTTGGTAAGGAAATGATTTAGGAATTCCAGCCGAACAATGCTTTTAATACTGTTTAAATCGATGAAAAGGTTGTCTGTGTTTTGTGATATTTTTTTTTAATATGTTGAACGTAAAAGCACTACCAAGGCTAGAATTGCAAGTACAGGTGTCCTAATAAAGATAAAAATCACTTTGCTCACAACCGCTCAACTAGTGTTTGCCGTTGGGTGTAAGGTTGAAATAGGTAAGGTAAAAGTGATGCCCTTCAACTGATGTCTTTGAAATGGAAATCAGACGAACAGAAAGTGAATGATTGATTGATTGATTGTATGTTGTTTTACGTCCCTCTCGAGAATGTTTCACTCATATGGAGACGCCACCACTTGCCGGTGGAGGGCTACAAATTTTGTCTTATGCTAGGCACTTAGGGCCTTTGAGCAATGAGGGATCTTTTTCGTGCCAGCACCTACTGCGACATGGGGCCTCGGTTTATACAATCTCATCCCAAGGACCGGTCTCCATGTCCCGCAGTGGGATTCGAACCCGCGACGTAGGGATTGACTAGTTACTTCGCGACTCTAGAGCAGACGCTCTAACCACTGCCCCACGCGGGCGACCGAAGAGAAAGTGAAGTGGAGAAAGGTTCAAAGAAAACAAAATTAAACCTCTTGTCAAATATGATGTGTGATTCCAAATCTACAATTAACTTGTACTAGTATTCAAATTCAATACAGGAAACAGTTTGGTTGAAATCTTAATGGATTTTAATATTACACATCCAGAGTGCATGCAATTAATTTTTTTTTAATGGAAATTTTTTTACAAGCTTTCAATAGTGCGGCAAGCCCGAAGCGCTTTTTAACAAGATTTTAAAAGTGTGAATGATTAGAAATTTATACTACTTCATTTTTTATGTAAAATGCCAGTGTGTCTAAACAAGCCGCATATTTTATTCATGCCTTCCTAAATACATGTAATGTGTTGTATGCACTAATGGATATTTGAATTTAAACCGATGAAAAGTTGCAAATTTAAATATCAAGCTGGTGGATAATTGAATATTTTTTTTCTATTATACTTTCATGTAAATTAGTTGAATCTGATTGGTCGAGATACATTTGTTAAAAAACACTATTACCCGCTGAAAAAAGAAGCCACGCCCTCCAGCGTAGCAACAGTCAACTTGACGGCGAGTTATAATCCAAAAAATAGCGACTGCGCATAATTTATGCGCGCGTGGTTCACTGTTATATGTATTTGTATAAAACATTCAGTATAATATAATAAATATTGCATGCAGTTGAGTGTAACATTGAAAATTTTCACACCAAGAAAACCATTGTCAACCGAGGCGCAGCCGAGGTTGAAATGGTTTTCCTGGGGTGAAAATTTTCAATGTTACACTCAACTACATGCTGCGCCTCGGTTGACAATAGTTTTCCTGGGGTGAAAATTTTCAATATAATGTCCAACTACTACTGACTAAATAGTAAAAACAAACAGGAAAATACATGTGATAAGTTGTTTCCTTGAAATTTTTCAAAACCATTTTAACCGCTTTTGAAAAAAAAACTATTTCTTACCCCAGTGTATAGTAGTTACTATAGTAGCTGTAGTAATAATCGTAGTAATCATAGTAACAGTAGTAGGAAGTAGTATACGAGTTATAGTAGCAGGAACCAGACACGGTGGATAAACCTAAACGAAAAATACAATAATGCATTGAATTTCTGTTCTTCAAACGATTTGTATATAAACAAACCAGATTACGTAGAAATTTATTTATAAGAGAGATTTTATTATATATTCAATATTTAAAAAAAAAATTAAACCATTTCTGAACAATTTTTGTACAGTTTTAACAATTACTATGGTTATATTATAACATTTCCACAACATTATAAAACTAAGCAACACAAATAAGGGCTACAGGAACATGTAACCTCAGCTGAGATCTAAAATAAGTAATAAATAAATAAAATAAAATAAAATAAAATAAGGTGGAGAAAATTAGCAGAGATCGATCTCAAATAATCTCCTAACAATACAAATGAAGAGAGCATATGAAACACAGACACTGGAAATTCCTGAGATGGGATCGGATGGCTAGGATGAGTAAGCGCCCCTTTTCACCAGTCATAAGCTTTATAAGCCCTTTTCAAAGATCAGGTAGATGCAACATTCCGTAGTTAAATACATTATCTTAAAGAGTAATTTTGGAATTTTTTTTACCACTTTAAGGTAACAATGTTCAAATGTCTAAATAATTTGAAGCTGTACCTTTAGTGTACCATGGCCAGATAGATAGGTACAGTTGATTTAAAGATTTGTTATATCTTGAACTCTATTATTCCTATCTTCAAAATATTTGTACCTATCTTCAAATAAATTTAAGAGGGGTATAATGGAATTAAGCCAATCTTTGATAATTATTCATTAAATGAAAGGTATATTTACAATTAATTTAAATATAGGTTTCTTTGCTTTGAATATAGGTACAGATAAATTTCTATGCTTTGAATATAGGTACACGTACTTTAAAAGACAGTACTGTTACAAATATAAAAACAGACGGGGAAAAACAATGACATTTTGTTAACCGACGCACATATAATGCTTTCATATTTAATGGCTATTTTTTTTTTTTTCAACTTGTGAAATTAGAGATATTTGATTATTATAATATATTTTTTAATTCTTTAAAAAAACATTATTTCTCTCTTTTTTTAATAATGTTTTGACTTCATGTAACAGTACTCTATTTGTGATAGATATAGATTGCATTTACAGGTAAATATGGGCCACAAATTCAGCATGTTCGAACTTTTTTTATTGGATTTAAAGGACAATAAAATTTTATTCTACAAATTATATGACAACGAATAACAAACTTTAGAAATGTTTGGTATAATCTCCTTTCGTGGATTTTTAATTTTTTTCAAAACATTTTACAACACCAAAACGAAATTGAATAAGACTTTATAGGAATCTGCCCAAAAATGTACCTTATCATCCATCCGCAAATCCTTATTCATGTTTTAGCGATTATGATATATATGCAAATTTGTAGAAACACGCTTATATTATCAGCCTACCTGTCTCACATAATAAAGTTAAACTTTTGTATACGAATATCTTTTGACTAATATGCACAGGCACCTGACGAATGAAACGTGTAACCCGCCCTTCCCCTTTTTAAATTAGAAGGTTATTAAAAAAAATCGAAATGCTATATCAGAATATAGGCTGAGAAATAATCTATTTTCATGTCTAATAGTTCTCGGAAACTATAGAAAAGGGGCATGGGGGGGGGGTTACTAAAAGTATATCGTCCACTAGGCAGGTACCTCGGTAATTAATAGGTCTTCGATTGTGTTGAAAACTCGGAAAACCTTCTGAGCTTAGTTCTAACTAAAAAATGTTCTTACCTAAAATGTTAGCAAAGACAACAGTCAATAGTTTCCAGTCCATGGTTAGAATATAACGAATTCTTGACTTGATTTTTGCTGAGTTTCCTGTTCACATTTTTACTTCCGTGTTTTTAGGCGTGATTTTAAATTGAGATTTTAGAGGTAACTTGGGTGCGCAGAAGGATTTATTATTGTTTACTTTGGGTAAACATGGAGGACATTTAAAGCTCTAGCGCAACTTTCTCTTTTAAATACAAAAAATGTACCTGTTACATGTATGTTCATTAAATATATGAAAGTGGGGGAAAGAGAACTCGTATCAATGCAATTTTTAGGTCACCTGAGTAAACTCAGGTGACCTATTGCTATCTGTTTTCGTCCGTCGTCGTGCGTCGAACATTTGAACATTTTCAGCTTCTTCTCTGCAACCACTGAACCATTTTCAAACAAATTTGGCACAAAGCATCTATGGGTGAAGGGGAACAAAAATTGTGAATTTCATGATCCCTGCCCCCCTGGGGCCCGAGGGGTGGGGCCAAAACCACTAAAATTAATGCAATCTTTAAAAATCTTCTTCTTTACTCCTGAACATCAAGCAGTCAAACTGTTTGCATGATTGTAACCAGCAATGAGTCCTCTACCAAAATTGTGAAATTCTTGGCCCTGGGGTCAGGGGTTCTTGTGCTAGGGCGGGGCTAAATAAGTAGGTAGTGAAAATGCATTATTTCTTTAAAAATCTTCTTCTCTGCTCCTGGGTATTAAATAAACCAACTAGGTACATAGTTATGATGAGCAAGAGTGCCTCTACCAAACTGTGAATTTTATGGCCCCAGGGTCAGGGGTTCTGGTGTTAGGGCGGGGCTCTATTGATTATATAGTGAAAATACATGAATTCTTTGAAAATCTTCTTCTCTGCTCCTGGTTATTAAATAAACTAACTAAGTACATAGTTATGATGAGCAAGAGTGCCTCTACCAAAATTGTGAATTTTGTGGCCCCAGGGTCAGAGGTTCTTGTTTAAGGGTGGGGCTCTAATGATTATATAGTGAAATGCATGATTTCTTTGAACACCTTATCCTTTGCTCTTGGTTAATATGCTTATGATCTAATTGCATATTTAAGGCCAGGATTTATTTTATTTTCAGTTTTACAAACCCTGCACTCAAGGTTTTGAATTTTCAGAAAAAAATAAAACAATTTTTTTTCTTTCCGATGTCAAATTTGAGTCGGGATCGAGATTTCAAATTTACGAACTCGCACTTCCGGTTTTAAGGTGAAACGGCGGGTAAGAAGATAGCTTGGTTTAGTGTAAAATTCATCAATAAGAGTGCCATTCAAAACGTTTCACCCGTTCAAAGGACAAATAAAATGCTGACGACTTTGTTGCACAATGACATGCTGGTGAGATAATTATGTATTCGTTTCAAAAGTATTTTCCTCCCCCAGGTCTTAAACTGCCCGTGGTAGCTATTGCATATTGCCAGCGACATTGTTTAGGTCTCTGTTATAGCTTACAGTCTAAGCATCATTCTTCAGAAAAGGATTGCTTATGCATCAGATGTAATGAATAAAACTATGGGAGAAGTTAAGTCCATCTGAGGAAGAAATAAACAATAACCTGAAGAAATAAAAAAAATTCAACTATTAAAAGGCAAGAATATACAAATGTATACAGGCATGTAGTATCATTTGCATCAGCCAGTAAAATTATTTTACACTTAATTGAAAAAAAAATGTTCACCCAACTCCCCAATACTCCCTGTCTGTTTAATGATAGGAATTATAATTTTAGGGATCAAGTAAATTTTCGAACAATGTCTACACATTCGCCTTACACATATTATAAAAATGAAGATATATTAAAAGACTTTTAAAGAATTGATTTTTTAAAGTATATTTTGATCAACATCACAAAAATTTATACAACTGGCCCAAACTGGCAGATGATGAAATAAGCAATTACATGTTCTACTTTCCTACTTGTAAGCATTATGTGTCCAGTGGTAAGGAGCCTATTAGGATAGCATAAAAAAAGAACGTACAAATGTTAATAATTGATTTATCAAAAAAAAATTGTATTTCCTTCTCCTTTAGGACATTTTTATTCTCATGTTCATAACTAATCCTAAACATAAAAAAAATGCTGGCCTTATAATGAAGAAAGGGGCCTCTTTCAAAATAGATAATTTCAGAGCCGCTGGGTCAGGGGTACCAGGGGGGTACTTTGACTAAAAATAAATTAAAGCTTTGAAATCTGCCCTTTGATAAGCAATGGTGCCTCTTTCAAAATTTGTGAATTTCATGGCTTTTGGATTAAAACACGAACCAAATACAATCGCTGGAAAGTTGTTACATGATACTCAGGTGACCTATAAGGCCCGTGGGCCTCTTGTTTAATTAATCAAAATCCCGAATCCAATGGCTTGTTAATTGCGGATTTCTGTCAATCCTTTGGGAACAATAACTGAATTGAATAGCATATATTTTATTGATAATGTCAAAAGGATCGGACACAAGTTCAGTAACTTAGATAGTCCTCTTCTAATATAACATTTTGTAAAATTGCCAAAATAAAAAAACATACATATATATACATATGGTCTACTACATACATTGTATACATCGTAGCATTAGAAAGGAAAACATAAACACATTCTTTCAATGTACAATAACTCTAAAATTAATCATTAAATTGATAATAATTCATCTTGTCTGAAATTGAAGAATGTTTCATTTTGAATTCTACGCATCCTAATATGCTTCTATGTAAATTATATGGGATTTGTTGTTGCTACATGTATTGTTGTTGCTACATGTATTTATCAGTTGATGTGTATGAATTCTTTTTCATATTGTGTTGAAGCATGTAAAAACCATCACTTCATTACATGTACTTAATAGGTAATTTACATGTGTCCCAGTCTAATTACAACAAGAAGCCCAGGGGCCACAGCGCTCACCTGAGCACATCGGGCTTGAATTCACTCCCCCCCCCCTCTAGGCGTTCATCATTTGAACAAACTAGAATCTACACTACCTGAGGATGATTCCATATATATGTCACTAATCATAGCTTTGAAGTACTTGAAAAGAAGATTTTAAAAGGTTTCCCAATATATACCTATGTAAAACTTGAGTCGGCCATTTTGGCCCCACCCTAGGCCCGGGGTCATGATTTGAACAAACTTGAATCTGCACTACCTGAGGATGATTCCACATGAGTTTCATCTTTCCTTGCCTAGTGGTTCTTGAGAAGGATTTTAAAAGATTTTTTCTATATATTCCTATGTAAAACTTGGGTCGGCCATTTTGGCCCCAACCTTGCCCCGGGGGTCATGATTTGAACAAACTTGAATCTGCACTACCTGAAGATGCTTTCACATGAGTTTCATTTTTCCTGGCCCAGCGGTTCTGGAGAAGAAGATTTTTAAAAAATGCCATTAATTTTTAACAAATTCATGATTATCTCCCCTTGGAAAACGGCGTGGCCGTTCAGTTGAACAAACTTGAATCCCCTTTACCCAGGAATACTTTGTGCCAAGTTTGGTTGAAATTGGCCCACTGGTTCTTGAGAAGAAGATGAAAATGTGAAAAGTTTACGCCGACGACGACAACGACAGACGACGGACAAATTTTGATCAGAAAAGCTCACTTGAGCCTTCGGCTCAGGTGAGCTAAAAAAGGATATTTTAAAAACAATGTCAAGGAACAATTGCATATTGCCTAGTGTTATTGTGGATATCAATGAAAACAGTGAGCATTTCTTCCTCTATTGTAAAAATTATACCGAAATAAGAAGAGAATTATTACATACTAAAGAAAATAACAAAGAGGAATAGACCTTGATAAAATTCTCGTTGGGGACCCAAACTTGGGTCAACAAAATAATATCAATATTTTTAAAGCCGTACATAAGTATATTAAAAATTCGAACAGATTTTTTGAACTGCAAGCGTAACCATTCTGTATCCTTTACATCCCTTTCCTTCTTTCTTCTTTCCTTGCACTCCTATTCCCTACCTTTCTTATCTCTCTGCACTCTTTTCTTCTTTTCTGCATTGTAGATTTGTTTGTTGTTCATCACGTGTATATAAATTTATTTCTTCTTTGTTTGTGTTGGAGAGGACATTATAATTTAGAAAGACTTGAGTCTGATCCAGTTGATTATAAATCAATAAAATATGTTTAAATTCAAAATGCACATTGTTTTGCTTGTTTTTCAATTTCAATTTATTTACATTTAAGATCCATGTTCCACCGCAACTCAAAACAAAAACAATTATTAGAAATTACAAAATATCAATACTACATAAATAATCAAGGCATTGGTAAATTTCAAAAGAATGTACATAAATCGTTTATAACATATTCTCTAAAAAATGTTTAAAAGACTAAGGAAAAATTGATAACACAAACATGATAAATATTTTTCCGACATATTATATAATACATGTAACAATACTTTCATTTTAATCAATACATTGTCCTTCATTGCCTACAAAATAGATAAATATAAAATGAAATGAAGACTTTTAAATGAGAGTGCGACTAATGAGAGTTTATTGTATTTCTTAAAAAATGCACTTACTCAGTTTTATTTCACAACAAAAGTATTAAATTAAAAACTGTATGTGATTTCAATATCATCAGAGAATTGTCAGAAAAATTGTGAAATTCTATATTATATATAGATCCAAAGGTGACCTGGCCTATGGTGTATATTTTCGTAGGGGGGAAATGTGGCATTTTGTGCGTTGGTGTCCCCCTACGATTATCTCTTATGATATTGAATCTCTTTTTTTCTGAATGCTAAATATATAAAGATGAAAATGTTATATAAAGTACGTGTATGTGGAATATTTGTATTTGTATTTGTCAACGATCATAAACAGATTGCAAAATTTGCACTGATGGCATGAAATTGTGTAGTTGATTACAATGATTATTTTTATTATAAATTGCACTCACGTATCTGAACACCTGTTTCAACATTTGCCATCCTTTCATAGAGAACTATCCCCTGATCGAATGTTGTTTTTCTGCATTTCATACACAGACAGAAAGTTACTCCAACCAATGATGCCAATCCGGCTAAGGAACCATATATGACCCCAAGTATTGCTACACTTCTGTGTTCAACATTAATGTATCGTTACTGAAGATATGTAATAGATAGGTAAGATATGGAAAAATAAATTAACAAATAACAATGGATGGATAGGAGCTCGTTTGGAATACTAGTATTAATTTAGTACATCACGAACCCGATCCCAATTAAAAAAAAATTGCCATAATTTAAGAAAAATTATAAAAATTTAGAAAATAAAAAAAAAAAATTAGAAAAAATAAAATTATACAATACAAATGAAAAAGATCGAATATCGCAACGTTTGACATGCCATATTTGGGCATATCCAACAAATAAACAGATGTAGAAATCCAACCAGTGCTAATTAAGTACATGTAATTGCAAATGATAAATTAATAATTGTTTAGTAATTGGTAAATGGTTTTTAGTAATTTTTTTCATAAGACAACTTTCACCAGAAACAAAATTCATATTTCTTACCTCAGTCCATATGAGTACGTGTACAGGGACGAAGCAACAAGGGGGTAGGGGGGGCAGGGGGGCCTGCCCCCCCCCCTCCACTTTTTTCCCCAACATTACCTTTACTATAGAAAATGTTCATTAAAAGGATGGTTGCCCCCCCCCCGCTCCCCACCTTTTAGCACAGTAAAGTGATATCAAGGAATTGTAGGAAAAAATTGGAAGTGAGAGGAACTTGGCTCTTTGAAAAAGTTGACCACTCCCACCCCCACGAAATAGGATTTTCTAGTTTGGGCAACTTGTAATTTTCCTTTTCTTTTTTTTTTTTTTTTTTTTTGCTTGTCGATTTTTTCGGGTAAGTAAAGATTTTTCTGGTTGCCCCCCCCCCCCCCACTTTCAAAAACGATGCTACGTGCCTGGTGTGGAGGTATTTAGTGTATTCGTAATCGTAGGCGTAACAGTCGTCGGTAGAAGAATTCGAGTTGTAATAGCATGAACCGGACACTGTGGACAAGCCTAGATGAAAATAAAATACGGTTAACTTAGCTCTTTCAATGCAAAAATTTTTGATTAACAATTTCTGTTTAAGTATATATATGAAATACATGTACCTGACGATCTCCTTATTAACAAGAACCATGCGCGGTGGACGAGCTTGGAGGACCTTTTCTTAAATTTATATTCCCTTGGATTGAAATATTCCACATTAAGGAATGGATACAGTTTAAAAGTGTATGTTTTTGTTCGATTTTGATCCGACTAGAAGCTTTCCGTAAATCTTCTGCACTATAGTCTCCATCATTCAGACGCCTGTCTTTATCGACAAATCGAAGCAATTAACCTGAGAAAAAATTGGGTAAGTATTTAAGGAAAACATTTTTATTATATTTGAACGTTTTATTGGAAAACACGCTGTCATTGATTACTGTAGAATTCAGTCACATCTTTTCTACGGAATTGTATAGGATATGCATTTTCTCATGCGCAGAAGTTATTGAAATTAAGACATATGCGTCGGAAGCCAATTGATAGGGGAGGGGATGGGGCTAATTGAAAGTTGGGATCTAAACCA
Source organism: Saccostrea cuccullata (assembly GCF_032062105.1). Taxonomy (NCBI): domain Eukaryota; kingdom Metazoa; phylum Mollusca; class Bivalvia; order Ostreida; family Ostreidae; genus Saccostrea; species Saccostrea cuccullata. The sequence continues at coordinate 54,646 of NW_026938908.1, read as the reverse complement.
ACAGAAAATGGTAAACCCCAGTTTTCAAAGCCTATATTATGTACATATTTGAAAAAAGGAGGGTTAAGCCCCCCCCCCTCCCCCCGTTCCGACGCCTATGAAAGATTTTTAATAGCACAACTGGATTTGTTTACTTTTGTAGATATATAAGTGGATATTTGTAGGGTCCGCTCACATATTTTAGGGTCGGTAGGGGAACCGAAAACACACAATTTATTTATCTAGGCCTGATGAAGAGTGATTTTTATTGTTTACTTCTATTTTTCAAGGGCGACAATCGATGGCTGCATCAATGTTTTCTGCGTATATTTATGTTTAAAATGGGAAATTCGGACTTTGTCAGCTAATTGGAATATAGACAAGCCCATTTTATACAGTGAGTGAACCTAATTCAAATTTCAAATTCTTTCTTTGCCTCTAAAATGCATTTACGAGTCCATTAATGGGTTGTGTGAATAGTTTCCTAAATTCAAATTTTCTGTGTACAGTATTGCTACGATATTTTGTGAGAACACTTTAAAACAACACCAAACACTTAAAATAATTCTACAGGAATCAATTAAAAACTATTTTCAGCGTCAGCTACTCAGTGGTATTCAACTTAGTTTTGAATATTAAATGTTTTGAGTTTGTGCTTTCTCAGTGCTGACCTGTCGATATGTTAAGTTTCCTAAAACTTTGAGATATTATAAAAACAAATGTATATAAAGTATGTTTTGTATATAAAAAGAAGTTAGATATGTTTGTAAAACACTTATGCCCTCTTCTCCAAATTGGAATTTTTCAAAGTCCTAGGGACACAAATCTGTCAAAAATGGTGCAATCGTACCCAAAACAGAACCTGACCTACAGATGTAAACATTTATCTGATAATTCTGTATACTAAATTTCATTTCAGTATGTGCAACGGTTGTGAAGAAAATGAACGGAAACTAAGTGGACCGACTGACCAACCGACAAACAGCAGCAAAGCAATATGCCCTCCTTTCTTCGAAGGAGGCATAAAAATTAGTCAATACGAAGACAATGTATTTCATAAATAGCTTAACCGACTCAAAAAAATTAGATTGCATTGATGAAAAATGAAGATTTCAAACAAACTTGGCTCAAAGTATCCTCGGGTGAAGAGGATTTAAGGGCCGACCCTCGTCCAAGAGGATAAAATTTTGAATTAGAGATAAATGAATGGCATCTTTTAAAAATCTTCTTTTCAAGAACCAGTGCACAAGGAAAGATGCAATCATTTGAAAGCATCCTCATGTAGTGTAAATTCACATTTTTTCAAATCATAACCTGCGGTGGTGGAGAGGGGCACAATGAGGTATCAAATTTAACATTAAAATATACAGGAGAAATCTTTGAGTTAAAAGTCTTCTCAAAAACAAAAAAAGCCATTATTGGTCATAGTTATATGGATGCATCCTCTGAAAGTGTAGATTCAAGTTTGTTCAAATCATGACCCCCTGTAATGGGGAGAGGCCGCCACAATGGGGGATCAACGTTTTACATAGACATATATATAGGAAATAATGTTAAAATATTCTTTAGAACGGCAAAGCCATGATTGATCATATCTTATGAAAGCATCCTCAGGTTTTATTGATTCAAGTATCGTAAAAATATTACCTTGAGGGTGGAGTTGGCTATATTGGAAGATACAAATTTTACACAGAAATTTATAGAAAAATATTGTTAGAATTATTCTTCTCAAGAACGGCAAAGCCATAGTTGTTCATATATATTTGAAAACATCTTCAGGTAGTGTAGATTTAATTTAAATTTGTTCAAATAATGACTCCGGAGTGGGATGGGGCCACAAAGCGATCAAAGTTTTATACAGGAATACTATGGAAATATCTTTTTTCTCAAGAACAGGAAAACAATAATTAGTCATATTGATACGGAGGTATCCTCAGTTGAAAAATCAAATTGCTTGAAGTAATGACCCCCCCCCCCCCCCGGGGTAGGGCTTGACCACAATAGGGGTCAATTTTTTGTAAATGAATACAGAGAAAAAAAATATTCTTTTCAAGAACAGCAAGGTCATTTCTTTTATTCATATGGAAGTAACAACAGGTAGTTTAAAATTCAATCCCCCCTCCTCCCAATCCCTTTTTTTCAATTCTGGACTGTTTTTGTTTGTTTGTTTGTTTGTTTATTTGTTTTTTTTTGGGGGGGGGTTTGCTTTTTTTTCTTATCCAGTGTGCTCAGTTGATCGTTGTGGCCAGTGGGTCTCTTGTCATTGTGTAGTTTATTTCTGAATAACTTCTCCCATCTCAATTCCATACAACAAATCGTAAACTAACATGTATATATACATGTCATTGAATGATATTGTGAACTTAAGATTCTATGATGTTTTTTGCTATATGCGTTTGTATTTTTGAGGTACAACATGTAAATATTGCCTAAATAAGAAAAAAAAAATATTGCCTGATGGCAAATATGATCTTGCATGCTAGGGATGCCGGAATTGAGAGCAAATGATAACGGAGAGAGGAGGGGAGGAGACGAATAACATGTACATAGATCAAGAGACGCTTACACAATAGAAGAATATTTATATCAGCCAATCGGAAATCAGAATACAAAAAAAGTAAATTAAAACATGGACGGTGGAATTGTAGTTTCTGGAAGTTGATTGCTGACACAAACTCTGTTTATGCAAGCATAAACATTAATTTGTGTCAACAAACTACTAAGACGGTTTAAGTTTAAAATTATGTTGTATTATGCAATATCAAAACAATATAAATGTTATATATAAATGTTATAAATAATGTTACTTTCGATTTTACTAACTTAAAACTTGGACAATGAACTGATTTATAGATAAAATGGAATTCCTTTCATGACTGTGTTCTGTTTTGACGTATTTTTTATCTATTCCTGTTGGAATTAAACATTGTTACAGAATATAGTATTGAATATCAACTTTTTCAAATGTCTTGATTGTATCGCAAGCGCCTCGGGAAATAGACTTGCTCTTTGGGAACTGCAATCTTGCTGACTCCCTCAATGATATTCTTTAACTGTATACTGATACATACTCTTTTTAGCTCAGGAATCTGACTTATGGATGTTGTTACCCCCCTTTTCATTCTATTTTTTCAAAGCAAGAACTGTGTTATTTATGTGTGTCTCCGATTGTGAAGATTTCCCTGTTGACCTTAAGTTCTAAAAAATAACAATCTTCTTACCAAAATTCTGAGCAAAGAAAACGGTTAATATTGTCCAGTCCATAGTTGAATTAATTAAGCAAAATCTTCTCTTGGATTTCCTGAATAATTCCGTGTCCAGTTTTCACTTCCTTCAATCAGATATCAATGATTTTAAGTTTTTGTTGTAGACATTTATCAGATATGCACTGTTATTTATTATTGTTTACTCTTGGTGAATTTGATAGACATTTCAAACTCTTGTGCAACCTTTCCTATTGAAACAAAACCGTTTAGAACGAAAAATGAATATGGTACATATGCATGTATGTAAGTTAAAAATGTAAAACGAGGCAAGAAATAAATCAAAAATTTAAACATATCAAATCCCTGCATTCAAGTGCTTGTTAATTAAGGACCCTTTCACAATTGGCGCACGAGCACTTTATAACACTTTGCGATCGGAAAATTTTAGCTTCGCACGAGCTCTCGCCTATGTTGCACGATGTCTCGCTTTCATTGCATGTGTTTTAGTGGTCGCATCAAGTCTCTTCAAAATAGTCAACATGCACACTATTCAGACGCGACCAAATGCGATCCAAATTATCGCAATTCAACGCACCAAAGTTAGTGCGAATAAATTACAACGTTTTATGTATTTGTAAGAGTGATGTGCGATTTTTATAGTAAATAAAAGTGTCAAAGTTTCCTTCAAAGTTTTTCAAAGTGTCAAAGTTTTCGTCAAAGTTTTTCAAAGTGTCAAAGTTTTCGCCAAAGTTTTTTAAAGTGTCAAAGTTTTTGCCAAAGTTTTTCAAAGTGTCAAAGTTTTCGCCAAAGTTTTTCAAAGTGTCAAAGTTTTCACCAAAGTTTTCACCAAAGTTTTTCATAGTATCAAAGTTTTCGCCAAAGTTTTTCAAAGTGTCAAAGTTTTCGCCAAAGTTTTTCAAAGTGTCAAAGTTTTTGCCAAAGTTTTTCAAAGTGTCAAAGTTTTCACCAAAGTTTTCACCAAAGTTTTTCATAGTATAAAAGTTTTCACCAAAGTTTTTCAAAGTGTCAAAGTTTTCGCCAAAGTTTTTCAAAGTGTCAAAGTTTTCGCCAAAGTTTTTCAAAGTATCAAACTTTTCGATAAAGTTTCTCAAAGTGTCAAAGTTTTCGATAAAGTTTTTCATAGTATCAAACTTTTCCATAAAGTTTTTCAAAGTGTCAAACTTTTCAATAAAGTTTTTTAGAGTGTCAAAGTTTTCAATAAGGTTTTTCAAAGTGTCAAAGTTTTCAATAAAGTTTTTCAAAGTGCTAAAGTATCCAAGTTTTCGATAAAGTTTTTCAAAGTGTCAAAGTTTTTGATAAAGTTTTTCAAAGTGTCAAAGTTTTTGCCAAAGTTTTTCAAAGTGTCAATGTTTTCGCCAAAGTTTTTCAAAGTGTCAAAGTTATCACTATAGTAAATCAAAGTTTTTAAAGTGTCAAAGTTATAACTATAGTTAACTATAGTAAACTATAGTTAACTATAGTAAACTATAGTTAAATATAGTTAACTATAGTATGTTTTTTGTTAGGGGAACATTCGTACTATGGAATGCATGAGCGCAGGAGCACCGCACGTCCAATCGTATTGTCACACGTTCAACATTGTTCAATCGTCTGATTACCTGATCAGTCGTGCAATCCTATCGCATTATCTTACAACACTCGCTTTCATTCTACAACAGTCGCATATAGACGCAAGATATATCGCAAGATTTAATGCACAACAGTCGTGCGCATTTCGTACGAACACTTTTTTCATATGCGATTATTTTGGCAACAGTTTACGATCCGAGACAAAATTATTCGATCGCACGAATATTTTGTCGCTTCTGCTCCTGCACCAATTGTGAAAGGGCCTTAAGGAAGTCCGCTCCTCCTTCTAAAAAATTCTGGATCAATTATTCTAAAATTATTTATTTAAAAAATAATTGATCTTTATTTTGAAAAGGAAAAATTAAGCTTTATTTTAAAGGTACATTGCTACAATGCACTTTGGGAACACAATCAAAGCACTTTAAAAAAAATAAAAGTTCTTTCCAAAATGCGTTAATATCGACCATATTATCGCACTTTGAAAGGGTGTATGGTTTGGTCAATATTCTTGCAAATATGAGACCTTATGTATTGAACCTGTTTGATAACTTCGGTGATGAGGTCACTTCAGGATGTAAAAGTGAGCAATTTTGATTTTTCCATACTTTGAAAATTCTTTCACTCTTAAATGTGAAGGAAATGTCAATCAAACCCGTCTAAAATTTTGAAGTTTTAATAACTTTTAAATCAAATAAAACTTTTAATATATTTTATGTGAAATGCTATTAATATATATAAGTCGTAATATTATATAGCAAATATTAACTTCAAATCTGTGTCCATGCACCTTTAATATCTTTATGCATCTTAACGTACAAGTTACTTTGAAACGGTGCTGGAAAAAAAAACAATACTTTAATTTATAAAATACCAAAGTTATATTTCAGAGAAATTGCAATTTTTTCGAAAATTAAGCAGTTCCTCTGAAGGCAATGATGTTATAGTCACAATTCTGCATAAAACCGATGACAGCTGATATGTACAGGTTTTTTAAATACATGTATAACTTCCTCTTGAAAACAAAATAAGAGCACTGTCTTTCGGACATACTTTCTATTTATCAATAAAAATATGCATTATTACTAGCTACTGCATATTTTTATTGATAAATAGAAAGTATGTCCGAAAGACAGCGCTGTACAGCAGAACATCCCCTTCCAAAGAGCATATCAATAAATTAAGGCAGAATTCGATATCGATTCCGATGCAAATTACGTAACTTTCCTTTCGGACAGCACCTAACCCACTAATAAACACAACGGTGGAGTTAGGGCCGGTGTAAAGTCGAATAATGACCCCCATCGAATAATGTTAGTAGAAAACCTAAATATATGCTCTGTAAATCTATGGGCTAGTGTAAAATTTACATTCTAATGCAAAAACTATATATGTAGACATAACCTTTTGATTTAGCACACAGTATTCATTACATTTCTTGGTTCTTGTTTTACTCCACCCCTATACTCAGTTCTGAGTATATTTTTCAAAGAATTTATTATGAAAATCAGAACAAACATTTTCATTTTTGTAACGTCTTCTTTATACTGTATCATAATATGAAAAATTAATTGAAAATCATTTCTTTTTATGTCCCCATAATCGAAGATTGAGGGGTATATAGTGTCCGTCTGTATGTCTAGCTGTCTATCTGGCGATCTGTTTGTCCGCAAAAACTTTAACCTTGACCATAACTTTTCATTTATTGGAGCTATGACTTTCATATTTAATATGTGTATTCCTTGTGACAAGACCTTACTTTGGGTACCACCAAATTTGACCTTTTGACCCATTTAAAACAAAAGTGGCAAATTTTTACTTTGGCCATAACTTTTAAACGGTAGATACTAGTACTCTCATACTTCACATATGTATTTTTTTGGCATGACCTTTCACTGGATACTAAAAACTTTGACCTTTTGACCTTAAAGATTTCCGTACTAATGAAAAAAACTTCAACCGTGGCCATAACTTTTGAACGGTAAGGGCTAGGGTTTTCATATTTCACATATGCAATCCTTGTTACATTAAATTTTTTTTAAGAAACCATCAACTTTGACTCTTTGGCCTTTGAGTTTGCCATACCTTTCAAAAACTTATCCTTAGCCATTACTTTTGAACAAGTGGTGCTAGGGCTTTCCTATTTTGCAATTGTATTTCTTGTGAAAAGACCCTACTTTGGGTACCAATATATTTAAATTGCATTTAAGAAAAGTTTAATCTTCGCTATGTTGCCATACAGGGACATAGCTGTTTCACAAAACATCTTTTTATATATAAGAGGAGTTGCGGATAAGAGATGGGTACATGTACATGTAACAGAATTAGACGGACGAACGTGCAGACAGACGGACATCCCGATCACTATATACCCTCGCGCTTTTCAACCGGAGGATAATAATATATAATAATATAATAATATATAATACTGCTGATTTTTTCTGTAAGTACGATGATTTCCACCATCGAAAAACAATGTTTTCCTAACCCTTTAGGCTCGATAAATCTTTTATCCTTTAGATTCTGAATCATCGCATTGACCATAAAATATAGCTGAAATTGTATAATGTTATGAGATCAACATATCATCAATTTATTCCCAATTAGCTCAGGTGAGCATTTTGGCCAATATGCTTCTTAATCTAATTTTTTTTTGCCCCTTAAAAATTCCAGCTTTAATTCACAGGGAGTCATTTTTCTACGGGGGTCATTTTTATTCACGTGGGTTCTGCAAATTTTTAGGGTGGTGACACTTTTTCTACGGGCAAAAGGGTCATTTTTAGACGTCGAATATTAACCGGGGGTCATTTTTCGCCGTAGAATATTGACCGGGGGTCATTTATCGCTGTCGATAAATGACCCTCGGTCATTATTCGATGGGGGTCATTATTTGTCTTACACCGGCAACCACACCATTTATATATCAAAAACAGATCGGTTTCTCATCGTATACCCCATAGCTGGATAATGTGACTGATACTTAAGCAAGCTCTTGCGTATCGAATCCACTGAAATATGTATAAATTCCAAATGCAGCTGAAGAAAGTTTACTGCTGCATAAGTTAGAGAAGTTGACGATTGTGTAAAATCACGATTATCATAGATCTGGTTGTTACATTACTATGAACGTCTTTTTCAAGTAAAATATCCAAATATGAAACAGATGTGTTTGATTCTGTGGTATTTTTTTTTATCTCACGCTAACCGGGATATGTATATAGCGTGTTAGTGAATGGCATATGGAACGCTGCTTCATTCTATGATCCTGTGATGCATTTGGAAAATCTTGTGATTTATGTTTAAAATCTTGTGATGCATGTTAAAAATCCTGTGAAGCATATACAAAATTTTGTGATGTATATACAAAATTTTGTTCATATGTATATGCAAGATCTTGTAATGTATGTTCAATATCTTGTAATGTATTATACTAAATTAAATGTTTTGATATATGTTTATCATCTTGTGTTATATATTTAATAAATTTGTGATGCATGCTATCATCCTGTGATATTTGTACAATATGTGCATTGTGGGTTTCCTTGTCATACAAAACTTCAGAACATGTTCACTGGTTACAGGATACATTCTCTGAGTTTGCGCAAAAGTTTACATGTAGGCTATCGACTTTATCAGTTTACAATAAAGTTGTACAGTTCCTGAGCCCGGGCTCCCCCTTTTAATAAACTTATGGTCTAGTTCCACTTTCTACTTTTAAAATAAGGTTATCGAAATGAAGTGGAATATTACCAAAAATGCAATTATTGCACATACATTGCAATCTTACAGAACATATATCACAAGAACATACCGTTATATCACAAGATTGTACGTTTATATCACAATAAACATCAAAAGATTTTAAATATACATTACAAGACTTTGAATATAGGCTACAAAACAATATATTGCACATACATTACAAGACTATAGAATATATATTTACATTCACTGAATGTTTTTCCTTTATTTCTTATGAAAACCATTGCCATCAATCCGTGCAGGAACGACACTAAGCAAGCCACGTGCTCAGATTTCTTTAATAATGCCTGTTCCATCAGTTGAGCATCCAATGACATATTTATCAACAATATTTAATAACACATTTAATTTTACTTTGAATTTTTTCAAACAGATGTACAAATAAACAATAAAATGTCTTTCTTTGGTTGTAATTACGGGAATTAACGTCGCAGCTATTGCAGAAAAAATTACACGACCCGCTTACGCGAATTTGGAGATAACGAATAGCATTCAATATCAAAGTCCATAAAACAATACAAAATAGGAACAGAGAAACACGGACCTCCCAAACATCAGAGGTGTGATTAGGTGCCATGGATAATTAACATGTTATTTCTCTTTGCAAATCATCTTATATGAATGTTTCTCAATGCAGAGGATGCCACAATGTAAAGCTTTGCCCTTTTTTACCTTATACTTGCATTGTCAAAAGCAAAATGATTTTCATCGCTGGTATGAATAAGACATCACAACAGTTAATAAATGAAAATTAATGAAAATGTCAACTTTAATGAAAAGTAGGTGTATACAGACCCCTAAAAGCATGAAAGGTCTTCTTCCAAGGTCTGGCTCTTAATTGTACTGAATATACTATAGAATGATATTTTTTAAGTTCATAACCTCGAAAAATTGAAATAAATTGGACAGAAAAAACACACGAGACAATAATGTACTATGTATTGTATTTCGTTTGTATTGTATTAAAAAGAGATTCCCTGCAATGTAAGTATGTATTTGTTAGGGTACGTACATGTAACTCAGTGTGTCTAGGAAAAGCAATTAAGTTACATTTAAAGTTGCAAATAAAGGATTGGTTGTCATTTTCAATCATGACTTGTGTATTTCTTGATTTTCTCTTAATTTTAATCGAATTCTTTTTTTCTGTCTTCTCAAAAACATACGTACTTTTATTAGAAATTTCGAAATTATTATAATGATTAATATATAATCAGTCATCAAAATTTTATAAATATCATAATTATACACGTTTAAAAAAGTATTTCTCTTTGAGGAGTGTTTAAAAACTGCATATATAAATAATTTAACAATAAGTCGACGAAAACGTTAACAACAATATACAAACAAACAGAAAAAAGAACGGAGTAAAGATAAGTGATAGCTATTCTTTACCAATTTACACTTTACACTGTTTTTAGAAAGTCGATGATGTAACAACCCCTACAGCAACATGTCACTAGTATTTCTGGGTGTGATTTTCATTCTCAGTAGTCTGTTGAGGAGGACTGTATTGGGGAGGTGGAGCATCAGAAAATGCTCCATTTTGCCCAGTTGCCTGCATCTGCACAGGATAAGGTGAGTAAAACCCTTGCTGAGTGTAAGGTTGTGTCGCTGAAACGTTAGATATATAGCAATATGACACTATAATCATGTTATTAATCAGTCCGTCTTAAACTTGGAAATCATATTATTTTTGTATAACTTTGAAAAAAAAAGTTTTAAATTGGTTTTGCGTTAAATATTGCTGTTTCAAAGATTATTTTTTTCAACCGCACTTACATGTTTGAGTAGTTTGCAACACTGTTGCTCCTGCATTTGTGTTCGGATTGTAAAAAAAGCACTGTGCCTTGATTTGGTGTGGTTTTTCTGCATACGCATACACACAGACAGACGATAAGTCCAATCAGCGTGGCCAATCCAGCGAGGGAGCCAAATATGATACCAAGGATGGCACCAACACTGTGTTTAACATTGACATAAAAATGTTAAAACAAGGTATTTACGATAAGTACACTGCAATTGATGACCATGAATCTAGTAGTGGAATTCTACATTAGTTAACCGAGAACTCCTTTTATTCAAAGAATAGTGAGCATGAAACTAGTGCTTACTTCCTAATGAACTTTCCTATACTATTAGGCAAACCAGGAATTACATGAAGAATCTGTTGAAAGCATCTATAAGGTAACTAATAAACTTTACGGGAAGACAATGACATTATTTTTATTATTCTTGACCAAAAAGCAGAAGAAAATGTCTGAATTTCAGCAAAGAAGTTATACATACATGTATATATCAGATATCAGGTGATAATTTGTTAAGGAAATGATTGGGGAATTCCAGTCGGACAATATTTTTGATACTGTTTAAATTGTTGAAAATATAATACATTATATATTGAACGTGAAAGAACACACTAGGCTAAAATTTAAAGAAAAACGTAGGCAAAATGTAGATAAAAAGTAAAAAATCACTTTACTCGACCACGCAACTGGTGTTGTCAACTGGGTGAAAGGTTGAAAAGGTAAAAGTGATGACCCTCAGCTGATTTCTTTGAAATGGAAACCAGAGGAACTAAAATTAAAGAACATGGGATTAAGGTTCAAAGAAAAAAATTGGAACCCTTTTTAAAAAAAAAATGATGGATGATATTCAAAATCTCATTTAACATGCACTAGTATTCCAATTCAAAACAGGAAACATTTTGGTTGAAATCTTATTGGATTTTTTATATTACACATCCTAAGTGCAATTAGTTTATTTAAATGGATATTTTTTTTTACAAGCTTTCAATGGTGTGGCAAGGCCGAAGCAGATTTTTTTCAAGCGCTTTTTAACAAGATTCTAGAAGTGTGAATGATTCAAAATTTATACTACTTTAGTTTTCATGTGTTTTATGCACTGTTATATATTTAAATTTTAACCGATTAATAGTTGCACGTTTAAATATCAAGCCGGTGGATAGTTGTATATTTTTACCTCTAACTGCATGTACTACTGATTGAATAATTAAAAAAAACAAACACACAAATGAATGTAATAAGTGGTGTCCTTGAAATTTTTCAAAACCATTTTTACCACTAAATCTGAAAAAAAAACACCAAATGAGACCCATTTCTTACCCCAGTGTATAGGAGTAGTTATTGTAGTAGTAGTAATAATAATTGTAGTCATTGTAACAGTATTAGGAAGAGGTATACGAGATATAATAGCAGGAACCAGACACGGTGGACAAACCTAAACAAAAAAGTGTCTTTTTAATGCATAGAATTTCTGTTCTTCAAACGATTTGTATGTTAACAAACAAGAGAACGTAGACATATATTTATATAAAGGTTATATAAAGGGATATTATTATATTTTCGATATTTTCAATTTAAATATACCATTTCTGTAAATAGCAATTTCTGAATAGTTTTAACAATTTCTATGGTCATTATAACATTTCGACAACATTGTAACACCAAGCAACGAAAATAAGGGCTACATATAGATGTACCCTCAGCTGAGGACTTGGTGAGTAAAAAGGTGGAGAAAACAAACAGAGATCGATCTCAAAGAATCTCTCAACAATACATATATATGAAGAGGTTATAAAACACAAAGCAATGGAAGTTCCTGAGTTGGGGTCGGATGCCTACTAGGATGAGTAAGCACCCTTTTCTCCAATCATAACCTTTATACAAACCCTATTCATAGATGAGGTAGATGCAACATACCGTAGTCAAATACATTATTTAAAAGAGTAATTTTAGAAGTTTTTTTTTTTACCAGTTAAAGGCGACAATGTTTATATATAATTTTAGAAGCTTTGTATATTTTCAAGGTAACAATGTTCATATGTCTTAATAATTTGAAGCTGTACTATTTAGTGTACCATGGCCAGATAGATATAGGTACAGTTGATTTATAGATTTGCACTATCTTGAACTCAATTATTCCTATTCTCAAAATATTTGTACCTATCTTTAAATGAATTTAAGATGGATATTATGGAATTAAGCCAATCTTTGATAATTATTCATTTAATGAAAGGTAAATGTATAACTAATTATACCCGCACTTTCTAAAGAAAGTTCGGGTATATTGTTGTTACTCATGTCCGTCCGTCCGTCCGTCCGTCTGTCACACTTTTCTTCCCTGAACTCCTCTTACATTTTACACAGTAGCCTAATCATCTTTGGGGAGAAGGTTTGTGGTGTCATGTAGATGTGCAGTAAGGTTTCGGAATTTTGATTTTGCCCCGGGGGGTCAAATGGGGGTCGAAAAATGACGTTTTTTATGCAAAAAGCCCCGTCTTCCCTGAACTCCTCTTACATTTTACACAGTAGCCTAATCATCTTTGGAGAGATGGTTGGTGGTGTCATGTAGATGTGCAGTAAGGTTTCAGAATTTTGATTTTGCCCTGGGGGGTCAAATGGGGGTCGAAAAATGACGTTTTTTATGCAAAAAGCCCCGTCTTCCCTGAACTCCTCTTACATTTTACACAGTAGCCTAATCATCTTTGGAGAGATGGTTGGTGGTGTCATGTAGATGTGCAGTAAGGTTTCGGAATTTTGATTTTGCCCCGGGGGGTCAAATGGGGGTCGAAAAATGACGTTTTTTTATGCAAAAAGCCCTGTTTTCCCTGAACTCTCTTACATTTTACACAGTAGCCTAATCATCTTTGGGGAGATGGTTGGTGGTGTCATGTAGATGTGCAGTAAGGTTTTGGAATTTTGATTTTGCCCCGGGGGGTCAAATGGGGGTCAAAAAATGATATTTTTTATGCAAAAAGCCCTGTCTTCCCTGAACTCCCCTTACATTTTACACAGTAGCCTAATCATCTTTGGGGAGAAGGTTTGTGGTGTCATGTACATGTGCAGTAAGGTTTCGGAATTTTGATTTTGCCCCGGGGGGTCAAATGGGGGTCGAAAAATGATGTTTTTTATGCAAAAAGCCCCGTCTTCCCTGAACTCCTCTTATTTTTTACACAGCAGCCTAATCATCTTTGGGGAGATGGTTTGTGGTGTCATGTAGATGTGCAGTAAGGTTTCGGAATTTTGATTTTGCCACAGGGGGTCAAATGGGGGTCGAAAAATGACGTTTTTTATGCAAAAAGCCCTGTCTTCCCTGAACTCCTCTTACATTTTACACAGTAGCCTAATCATCTTTGGAGAGATGGTTGGTGGTGTCATGTAGATGTGCAGTAAGGTTTCGGAATTTTGATTTTGCCCCGGGGGGTCAAATGGGGGTCGAAAAATGACGTTTTTTTATGCGAAAAGGCCCGTCTTCCCTGAACTCCTCTTACATTTTACACAGTAGCCTAATCATCTTTGGAGAGATGGTTGGTGGTGTCATGTAGATGTGCAGTAAGGTTTTGGAATTTTGATTTTGCCCCGGGGGGTCAAATGGGGGTCGAAAAATGATGTTTTTTATGCAAAAAGCCCCGTCTTCCCTGAACTCCTCTTACATTTTACACAGTAGTCTAATCATCTTTGAGGAGATGGTTGGTGGTGTCATGTAGATGTGCAGTAAGGTTTCGGAATGTTTAATGTCTAATTGTGGCCTGACCTAGCCTTTGAGGTTATGATTTGAAAAACTAGAAATATGTCTATAGGACATGAATGTCCCACTGGATGTATATTACTCATGCTACAGGAAAATTTGTATTAGCGTATTAAGTTTGTTGAAAATATCTTGAACAGTTTCTTTAGAATTGAAACTAAAATCTAAATAAATTTGATATAGATTATAAATCCTCACCAAATTATGTATAAGTGCATGCTAAACATAAAAATGTCTTAAATTATTTCTTTAAAACTAAGCAAAATACAAATTAAAAAGGATGGAGGTCAAGGTCAGAGGAATGTGCAAGGTGAAGTTTTTGATGAAGTTATCAGCATATTATGTTTGATAAAAATATCTTGAATGATTTAATGAAACTGACCTTAACACTTTTTCTAAGAAAAGAGAGGTCAAAGGAAAGTAAGGGCCAAAATGTTAATTGTTGCAGTTGAAAAGCTTACATCAGTTTGAATTTACTATTAGCATATGAAGTTTGATAAAACTATAATTAATGGTTTATTTAAAACTTAGATAAACACAAATTTAAAAAGTGAAGTCAAGGTCAAAGGAAAATTCAAGGTCAAAATAAGTTGATGTATTAATAGCTCTCAAGCAGTATGTATCAGCATATGAAGTTTGATAAATATATTTTGAATTGTTTACTCAAAACTGATTTAGACATTAATTTTAGAAAAGTGAGGTCAAGGTCACAGGAAAGGTCAAGGTAAAAAAGAGTGAAGTATTGTAAAGCTTACATAAGTATGTATCATCATGTAAAGTTTCATTACACAACTTGAATGGTTTCTTTAAAATAAAGCTAAACAGTAATTTAAGGAGGCTAGGGGGTCAACAAATTATTTTTTTATTAACCACCGGTTATAACTTAAATTTGGGGATATGATATCTTAAGCCGTCAACTATCATTTGGCAAAAAAAAAAATTTCATAAATTTTAGTTTTAAAATTTGATCATTTTATCATTTTTATTATACCTTTATATGGAGCTCTTCTTCTAAAGGAGATTAAAATAGTCTAAAAATGGCCGCAACCACCCAGCCTCTTTAAAGAAAAGTTACATGAAGGTCAAAGGAAAAGTCAAAGTCAAAAAATATTGCTGCAGTTGGATATTTACATCAGTATGCATCAACATATGAACTTTGATAAAAATATGTAGAAAGCTTCTTTGAGCCCAATGGAAAGACAGATGGAAGGGTGGAGGACGGACATGACAAAAACTATACATGTATTCCTAATCATGGTGTGGCATAAAAAACTTGAATCTACATTATATGACGATGTTTCCATCTATCAAGATTATACAAGCAAATTCAAAGAATTGTTGTCCTCTGCTTTCTGTGATTTAGTGAATGGGATGCCATAATTTATGGCATATTATGTCATTGAATATGCACCCATATCATATATCAATTTTTGAAAATTAGGTCAAAGGGGTAAAATCATAGCATGTTCTGAAACATTTTGTTGCAGGTAATGTACATGTCAAATATAAAAGTCATATCTCTTTTGAATCAAAATTTATATATACAATATAATATTTTTGAAAAGTAGGTTAAACTTCTAGGTCAAGGTCACAGAGTCAAAAGTAATGATATATTTAGAAAAGTCTTTTCACATGTAATAAACATGTATAATTTGAATGCCCTTTCTTTTCTCTTTCAAATTGATCAATTTAAAATGTTATTTTTTGGAAAGTAGGTAAAACTTTAAGGTCAAGGTCTCACTTGGGTTAAAAAAATCATAGTATATTTAGAAAGTTTTGTGGTAATGTACATGTGAAATAGGAAAGCAGTATCTCTTATTATTCAAAAGTTATGACCAAGGTTAAAGCTGTCAATAAAATGTACAAACTGACAGACAAATGAGATTTAACGTCCCCTCCCTTTCCCCAAAACGGGGGACAATAATGCCCTTGCTGTTCTTGAGAAGAAGATTTATGATGGAAAAAATCCCCTGCATATTTCTTAACGCAAATCAATATTGTGTTTTTATGTCATTTTGTTTGTTATTAAACATCCCTCTCAGGAATTTTTCACTCGTATGGAGACACCACCACTTGAAAAATAATGAGGACAAGTTAGATTTGAGGTCAACATTCATTTTAGGAGTTTTCAACCATTAAGACATAAAGAAATATTAACTCGATCCTTCCCCTCACCCCTTCCCAGACCCCTGTTTGTTTATGTATGCAAACTACTACTTGTATTACAAAAAAAAAATTATACAAATAGTTTAATGTGGTCCATCTCTGAATGATTTTCATTCCTATTCTAGGCCGCCGCCAGAAGATAAGTTGACACTAGTGTTGTCAAATCGGTTGAAAATCAGAATCGATTAATCAGTAGCATCGGTTGACCCTAACCAACTGATCATCGGCCAATAATCGAATCGGTAACCCTTCGCATAAAATAGGCATTATATTTCATATAAAATTTAGAATTTTATTTTTAAATAATGTACATGTAAGTATAGAGGTGCATTGTACAGATCGGAATTCTAAAAACAGTATATATGCAGTTGATTAACAATATCAGTAATACAGATTTTTGAATGATTAGGATTTACTTGGCCTGGGAAACATAAGCATTGACAGATCAGGTTTTAATTTACATGATCATCTAAAATATACTAGTATATGGAATTAATTTTTTAAACTGATATAAGACATTTAATATTGCAAATCCTTGTGATTCCACATGAAATGAAAAGTGAATTCCCCAAAATACTGAAAACTGATATATTTCATTTATACAAGTAGTTTAGTTTCTTCAGTTTAGAAATACAATTATCATTATTTGCGATTGATCTAAACAGATTTTAAGTATACATGTATTTTAAAATAGGTATTAAATAAATGACAACACTTGGAATATATATATTTTGATAACAAGAGCCTGTTCATGAAATAAAAGTGAGAAAACTATTTTTAAAAAAAAAAGATATGTGCAGAAATATACCGATTAATCGATTGTTCAAATCTCGAATCGATTGTCTAAAATGGACAGCCTTGCCGACCGATCATCGATTTTAAATCGATCATCGTGACAACACTAGTTGACACAAATTCATGAAAAAAATGTCAAGTAATCTTATCATTGATGCACTTTTATTTAATTTAATGCAGTCATATTGTGAACATTTCCAGCTCATTAGGAGTGGGAATGACCTCCAATTGTTAATTCATAACCTTTATACCATTAAATTTACATAACATAATAACACAAGAAACAAAATTATGGAGAGTCAAATGGAAAAACTTTCCAACTATTTAGGAGTCACATGATCATTTGTCATTACAGGGACAGGGAGTGGATTGGCTGATCGCCCTCTCACCCCCCCCCCCCTCCTTGGAATTTGCAGGACTATAATATATACTGGAGGAAATAAAAATGACTTTGTATGCCCTAAGTGTCCCTCCACCTTAGAAAACAGACCCAAACATAACTTCTTTTTTTTTTTTAGCTTCTCAGGAAATTCTTGTCTGGAAACCCCCCTCCCTCCCAGTCCCAGAAAAAAATTCTGGATCTTGTAACTGAATGTAACGTTGATAACGGGGGATAACTCTTCAGAATGTCAAAGCATCGGATGACCTTTGATCCTTTAAACTTGAACCTAACCGTTTGCATTTCAGACTATTTTACCCAAATCTATACCAAAACTTTGTACTTACCGATTGTCATTATTTAGGTCCTGTAATCTTCATGAAATATAATCCAATTAAAACACAAAATGAAATAATTCCTATATGCAATGATGTGTATACCACACTAGTAGCCTACTGCACGTGCAGTGAAATCTAAAAATGATAATGCCAATAGTAAAACTAGTACTTAAGTTGGGTACGTGACGGAAGCCCAATGTGATGCAGGTGTTCAAATACATGTATAGTGCAAGAACAAATTGAAAATTATAACTTACGAAAGATGTTTTATCTTAACTTTCCATCTAGGCCTATTTCCAAAAACAGGCAAATTAGGTGTGTTTGTGTGTGTGTGTTGATGGGAGAGGGGTAGGGGTTGACTAAATTGATTGTGTATATATGGCAGCTTTCAAGAAGTTTAGAACTGCCTTGTCAAATATAAATAAACTTTGCACATTTTGAAAAATTCATCAAAAACTCTTTACACTAATTTGAATAATATTATTTGTTGATTTATAGATATGAGAAAATAGATTTAAAAAGTTCCAATTATGTGCCAAAAATTTATAGCCCCCCCCCCCCTTTATCAAACCTTATTTACATCATTAATTAATTCTGTTGTTTAATTCAGACTAGTAATGAATTAAGGATATGAAATACTTATTAGATGGAGGCCCATGGGTCACATGGTCACCTGAGCATATTATGCTCAATTTGATAAAACATGTAATATGTAAATTATTGAATTATATTGACTTTTTCCTTGGTAAAGCCCAATATGAAGAGGTGTGCATTTAGAGGCAAACACCTTAGTGCGGGTATTACTGTCTCATGACAGCATCTAGTTTAAATATGGGTTTCTTTGCTTTGAATATAGGTACAGATACATGTACGTTTCTATGCTTTGAATATAGGTACACGTTCTTTAAAAGACAGTACTGTTATAAATATAAAAACAGACGGGAAAAAACAATGACATTTTGTTAATTGACGCACATGTAATGCTTTCATATTTAATGGCAATTTTTTTTTTATCTTTTCAAATTACAGATATTTAATTATTATATTTTTTTTTAATTCTTAAAAAAAACATTTCTCTCTCTTTTTATAATGTTTTGACTTATGTAACAGTACTTTTTTTATGATAGATATTAATTGCATTTACTTAAGAAATAAGGTATCATTTTTTGAGTGTTATTGGGATGTAAAACGGGTTGGTCACGTGATCAAATCCCATAAAGCCCGAAGGGCTTTATGGAAGATTTGATCATGTGCCAACCCGTTTTACATCCCAATAACACTCAAAAAATGATACCTTATTACTTATATTTACATTTGTGACTTATTCATACTTTAAATTTGCCTGATTGTGACTTTTAACGTGTGAAATGCATTATTTTTTAAACCCCACGGCATGTATGTAATCCACTGAACGCGCGTCGACCCTTTATGACGTCACAGAGAAATTACGTCGAACGTTTATCCATACGAACATCTATGACCTCTTGACCCCGTACCTGTATTTATACAGTTATAAAACCGCTTGCTTTCAGTAGTGTTATATAAAGGAAAACATTTGCAAATGTAAATATAGGTATATATGGGCTACCAATTCAGCATGTTCGAACTTTTATTTTCCGATCTGAAGGACAATAAAGTTTATTACGACAACGAATAACAAAGTAAAGTAAGGTACATGTATAATCTCCTTTCATATTTTTTTATTCCTTTTAACAAGAATTACAACATCAATTCGATATTGATTTAGACCTTAATAAAGGAATCTACCCATAAATGTACCGTATCATCCATCCGCAAATTCCTTTTCATACTAAAGCGATTACAACATCTACACAAACTTGTACATGTAGAGACATGCAGATGTTTACAGCTTACCTGTCTCACATAATAAAGTGAAATTATTTTGTATAGATATTTTATGACTAATATGCACTGCATGTACTGACAAATGGAATGTGTAACCTGCCTCCCCCTTTTCCAATAAGTAATTAAAAATGGAATTTTTATATCAGAATATAGGTTTTATAGCCTGGTGATTATTCTATTTTTGTGTCTCATAAAAGTTCTTAAAAAAAGAAAAGAGACAGGGTAGGGGGTACTAAAAGTACTACATGCACCTGTGTAATTAATGGGTCTTAATTGTGTAGAAAACTCGGACGACCTTTTGAGTTTAGTTTTAACACAAACAAAAAATATTCTTACCTAGAATGTGAGCAAAGACAACAGTCAATAGTTTCCAATCCATGGATAGAGTATAACGAGTTCTTGACTTGATTTTTGATAAATTTTCTCGTCACATTATTACTTCCTTGTTTTAGGCGTGATTTTAAATTTAGATTTCAGAGATAACTCGGGTGTGCAGTGGGATGTATTATTGTTTACTTATGGTAAACATGGAGGACATTTAAAGCCCTTGCGCAACTTTCTCTTTTAAATAAAAAAAAAATGCACAATGTACCTGGTACACGTATGTTCATGAAATATGTGAAAGTGGGGAAAAGAAAACTCGTATTAATGCCATTTTTTATCTCATCAAAATCTCGAATTCAATTGCTTGTTAATTGAGGATGTCCGTCAATCCTTTGGGATCAATAACTCTAAAGTTAATCAATCCATTTAATTTATAATACTCCATCTTGTCTGAAATTGAAGAATGTTTTATTTTGAATTCTACGCATCTTAACATGCATCTAGGTAAAAAGAAGGTACAGCTAGTTTGGGCTTTATTGTGCCCCAAAAATTTAATGTTCTTAAAAAGCTATGAAATTGGCTTTAACAAAGTTGAAATGAATATGATATATCATTATAGAATATGGCATGAAGGAGGGCCGTTCTGGAAATATGAAGTCATCAATTTGGTACATTTGTAAGTTTAATGCAGGAAAGCTTCAGAATGACTCGTTTCTATGCTATTTTTTTTTTAGAAAATAATGTCTGCCACCATCGCCCACTTTAATTTTTGGATATATTATGTAAACTACTTTGAAAATTACATATCTCAAAATCTTTGTGGGCGACGGAGGCAGAGTTTGTTTACTGAAAGATTGATTGTAAATTGTTTAACATCCCTCTCGAGAATTTTTCACTCATATGGAGACGCCACCACTTGCCGGTGGAGAGCTGCAAATTTTGTCCAATACTCGGCACTCGGGGCCATTCAGCATGAAAGGACCTTTTTCGTGCCAGCACCTACTACGACACGGGACCTCGATTTATACGGTCTCATCGGAAGGTCCTACAGTGGGATTCGAACCCGCGACGTAAGGATTGACTCCTTACTTCGCGACTCTGGAGCAGACGCTCTAATTATGCGGGCGTCTGTTTACTAAAAGAAAATTCCACTGAAAATTGATGTCTTCAGCAACTTTTTATGTTAAGTTAATGACGTTACAATTAGAATTTAAAAGGTTATATGAGAAAAACGATTCGTGTATTCTTACTGCAAGGAATTCTCATGAATTAGAAAGAATGAATTTTAATTCTTTTATAATACTTTCACATTTTAGAAATATACATGGCTTAATTTGTAATAAAACTTTGCCTTGTAATAAACTGTACCTTGTTCAATTATATTGGATTTGTTGTTGCTACATGTATTTTTTATTGTAAGTTGTATTTATCAGTTGATGTCTATGATTTCTATTTCAGTTGTGTTGAAGCATGTGAAAGCGTCACTTAGTTACATGTACTTAGTAGATTATTTACATGTGTCCCTGTCTATCTGAAAAAATAATTAAATTACCTGTGAAATGACCAAAAACGATTTTTTAAAAACAATGTCAAGGAACAATTGCATATTTGTTTTGCTTGTTTTTCAATTTTAGTCTATTTACATGTATGAGCAATGTTGCACAATTAGAAATTACAAAATATTAATTTTACATAAATAATCAAGGCATTTAGTAAATTGCAAAATAATGTACATAAATGGTTTATAACAGATTGTACGAAAATGTATTTAAAAATTAATGAAATTAATGAAGACATAAACATGATAAATGACAAAATACATGTAATAAACAACGGAGATAATCATAAGAATAACAAGATGTGTTTGTGAAACACTGATGTCCCCGTATGGCAACATAGATTATAAATCAAACTTTCCTTAAATGCAAATTAAATATTTTGTTACCTAAAGTAGGGTCTTCTCACAAGAAATACAGTTGCGAAGTATGAAAGCCCTAACCCCACCTTTTCAAAAGTTATGCCCAAGGATTTTGAAAGGTAGTCAAACTCCAAGGTCAAAGGTTCAAAATTGTTAGATTCTTAAGAAACTTTAGAAAGATTTAATGTCACAAGGTTTACATATGTGAAGTATGGAAGCCCTAGCCCTAACCGTTCAAAAACAATTATGGCCAAGGTAAAAGTTTTTAAAAAGTAGGTCAAACTCCAAGGTCAAAAGGTCAAATTTGGTGGTAAAGAAAGGTTATGCTTCAAGGAATACACAAAAAGTTATGTGAAAAATGAATGTCATAGCTCCACCCAGTCAAAAGTAATGGGTAATGTTTATCTTAGTTTTTGCAGACAAAAAGACAGGGAGCAAATAGAGGGACGGAAACGACAAAAACTATATACCCCCGAACCGTTTATAACGGGGACATAAAAATGAGTGAAGGTTAAAATTTAATTTTTTTTTTCTTTTGCCTCTAAAATGCATATTATTTTAAGATTCCATTAATGGGCTGTGTGAATTGTTAAAAAGTGTTCCTAAATTCAAATTCTCTGAGTACCGTGGTGCTACGATATTTTGTGAGAACGCTTTAAAAACACCAAACACTTAAAATTATTCTACAGGAATCAATTAATAAAGATTATTTTCAGCGTCAGCTACTCAGTGGTATTCAAATGGCAAATCAAATTAAGTTTCCTAACACTTTGAGATATTATAAAAACAAATTTACATAAACTATATTTTGTTTAAAAAAAAACAAAATAAGACCAGGTTAGAGATGTTTGTAAAACACTTATGCCCCCCTCCCCCCAAAACTGTACATTTTCCAAGTCAAAGGGGCACAAATCTGTCAAAATGGTGCGATCGTACCCAAAACAGAGCTTGTGCTACACATGTAGATATTTATCTGATAATTTTGTATACTAAATTTTTCTTCAATATATGCAACGTTGTACGATTGTAACGAAAATGAACAAAAACTAAGTGGACCGACTGACCGACCAACCCACAGACAGCAGCAAAGCAATATGCCGTCCCTTCTTCGAAAGGGGGGGGGGCATAAAAATTGGTCAATACGAAGACAAATCTCATGAATATAGGTTAACCGACACGAAACTTGAGATTGCATTAATAAAATATGATTTCAAACAAACTTGGCTCAGAGTATCCTTCGTTGAGGAGGATTTAAGGGCCGAACCCTCGTCCAAGAGGATATAATTATGAATTAGAGATAAATGAATGGCATCTTTAAAAAAAAACTTTTTCCCAAGAACCAGTGGACCAGGAAAGATGAAACTCGAGTGGAAGCATCCTCGTGTATAGTGTAGATTAACATTTGTTCAAATAATGACCCGCGGGGGTAGGGGGCACAATGAGGTATCAAATTTAACAAAAACACTTAGGAAAAATCTTTTAGTTTAAAGTTAAGTCTTCTCAAAAACAGAATAGTCATTATTGGTCATAGTTATATGGAAGCATCCTCTAAAAGTGTAGATTCAAGTTTGTTCAAATCATGACCCCCTGTAGTGGGGTGGAGCCACAATGGTGGTGCATCGTTTAACATCTGTGGACACGTATAGGAAATAATGATAAAATATTCTTAAGAAAGGCAAAGCCATGATTAATCATATTCATATGGAAGCGTCTTCAGGTCTTATTGATTCAAATTTGGTCAAATCATTACCTTTAGGGGTGGGGTTGGGCTATAATGGGAGATAAATGTTTTTTTACAGAAATATATAGGAAAATATTGTTAGAATTATTCTTCTCAAGAATAGCAAAGCCATGATTGGTTATATTTATTTGAAAGCATCTTCAGGTAGTGTAGATTTAAGTTTGTTCAAATAATTACCCCGGGGTGGAATGGGGCACAAAGAGATCAAAGTTATAAACAGGAATATCTATGGAAAGAACTTTTTTACAAGAATAGGAAAACATTGATTAATCATATTGATATGGAGATATCCTCAGGTGAAAAGTCAAATTAGTTAAAATGCCCCCCCCCCTCCCAGGGATAGGGCTTGGCCACAACAGGGGTTAATTTTTTGCAAATGAATAAAAGAGATAAAAATCTTTTTTTCAAGAACAGCAAATTAAGCCATTTTGTTTTTCATGGGGAAGTATCATCAGGTAATTTAAAATTCTAGCCCCCCCCCCATTCCATGTAAACTTATTTCAAAACTGGACTGGTCTTTGCTTATTTCTCAGCCAATGTGCTCAGTTGAGCGATAAGTCCCATGTGCCTCTTGTCATTGTGTTGTTTAATTCTTAATAACTTCTCCCATCTCAATTCCATACAACAAAACATACATGTATATGTATTATTAGACAGACCCGGTCATGTTACATTATACACATGTATACACTTTTTAGCACAGGAATCTGACTTAGTGATGTTGTTACCCCCTTTTCATTTTATTTTTTGAAGCAAGACCTGCATGTGTGTCTCCGATTGTGAAGATTTCCCTGTTGACCTTAAGTTCTAATACCAATTCTCTTACCTAATATCTGAGCAAAGAAAACTGTTAATATTGTTCAGTCCATAGTTGAATTAAACCAAATCTTCTCTTGGATTTTCTGAATAATTCCTTGTCAAGTTTTTAATTCCTTGTTATCAGGTACCAATGCTTTTAAGTTTTTGTTGTAGACATATATCATTTATGCACTGTTGTTTATTATTGTTCACCCTTAGCGAATTTGATATACATTTTAAGCTCTTGTGCAACCTTTTCTGTTGAAACAAAACCCTTTAGAGCGAAAAATGAATATGGTACAAGTATGTCAATTAAAAATGTAAAGCAAGGAAAGAAATAACTCAAATCAAAAAATTTAAAGGAATCAAATTTCTGCATTCAAGTGTTTGTTAATTAAGGATGTCCGCTTCTCCTTCTGGATCAATTACTCTAAAATTAATCATTTTTAAAAATAATAATTGATGTTTAGTTTGAAAATGTAAAATTAAGCTTTATTTAATATCTATATTCATCTTAACATACAAGTTACTTTGAAACGATGCTGATAAGAAATAAAATAATTCCTTAATTTATAAAAGCACCAATGTTATCTTTTAGAGAAATTGAAAATTTATCGAAAAATTAAGCCGTTCCTTCGAAGGCAATGGTATTATAGTCACAATTCTGCATAATACCGGTGACAGCTGGTACAGGTTACTTAAATATAACTACATTGTGTACCTGTTGAAAAATAAAATAAGAGCATGCACTGCAAATCAAAAAATTCTCCTCGCAAAGAGCTTATCAATAGATCAATGCAGAATTCGACATAGAGCCCAATGCAAGTTACTGTACGTCGATTCCGTTTCGGACAGGATCTAACCCACAAACAAACACACCCTCTCACACGATTGCGTTACTACATGTACATCTCCCCCAGCTCAGTTCCGAGAGGATAAAATAATAAAGGTCTACAAAAATATTTTTGCTTTGTTTTTATTATATTCATCAACATTAACAATCGTAACAGTTTGCTTTTTGTCTATCTACTTTTTATGGAAGAAAAATAAATGAAAACTTGGCACAGAGGATAATATATCACGAACGTTATTGACTTTATAGTCCTAATCTCAAACCAATAAATTGTCTTGCAACACACATAGAAATGTAAGTAAATATATTTTTTTCCACATATCAATGACAATAAATCAGTAAAACCTGACTAAAAGTAACCACTTTTTGCTTTGCATTAGCAAATTCATAAACATTCAATGTTTTCAAATAAACTTAAGAGTTTTATTATCCTTCAGAAATCAAGCAATATGCAAAGCTCAAAATTAAAAAGAGGTATAATAATTGCATTGACTTTAAGGTGCGAAAACAAAAAAAAAAAATAAATAAAAGAACATGAAAATCGAAGACGAATACACTTCGAAAACTTTATCTTCTATTCCTAAATAAAATTTGGCTCAACAACAAATATATGTTACAAATAATATTTTGAAAAATTAATTTCAAAATGTATCAAAATTATGCATCAAAATCAAGAAGACACAAAATTTGGAAGAAAATGGGGAAAAATAACAGTTGTTTATAAAGTGTGAAATGACTCTCACTCTTGCAAAAAATACAACATGTCTTTCCATATTCAGTTCTTTCTATCTGTAGTTATGAGTTGTAGGAGGAGGGGCATTTATCACGTTGTTGTACTGGGGCGGAGGGTTCGGGGGGTAAGCGGGTTCGTTATACTGTGGGGCCGCGGGAGGGGGTTGGTATTCCGGTGGTGGGTTGTTCGTGTATGCTGGAGGCATCGTGGGTCCGACATTATTGGGTGGAGCCCCATTATATCCATAGCCATCTGGGAAAGAAAAAGCCCAAACATTTCACATTCAAAAACAATGGTCAATTTTGTATCAATATGGTGCAATTGCTGATATTTGATTGTTTCACTTAATTATTAATCAGCCAATATCTTGATTCATAATGAAAACTTCCTCAAAACATCAGGGGACAAGTGTAAAATGATAATTATTTTATTCACTACTTACTGTATGTCGTTGGCGTATTAATATACGTGACGTTTGTAGACACGCCTGTTCCAGGCTGGACTACACGACCTCTGACCCCAGTGGTTTTACATTTACACACAACAACACAGACGAAGACAATTACTCCGACTATACAGGCCAGCCCAAATAGTCCGCCCACAACAGCTCCGGCAATCGTCCCCGCGGAACCACTGAAAAAAAAACAAGTCAGAAACATACTCTTCAGAAATAGTTTATGTTGATTATAAAAATATAATGTATATACATGTAGTTGTGCAGTGACTTATATGAACTTTTTGAGGAGCTTTTATATATCATATGTTTATCATTTTTGTTAGAAAAAAATCAGCGGCAGATGAGATGAGTAGTAATAACTCTGATTATACTATCTTATGCAAAGTACCTAGTATATTTATACTTTATAATTTTTATAAGTATTATATTTGGAGTATTTGTACTTACTAGTAGTAATAATAATAGTAATAGTAGCATCTGTAACTGTAGTAGTAGTAGGAATAATAACAATAGGAACCCGCTGTGACATAACTGATATCTGCAATTTAATGATTAAAAAACAATAATTAATGCATGCAAAAAGTGGCACAATTCTAAACACCCAAAGATGTCAAAAACGTCAAATAAATAGTCAATCAAAAGGAAAAGAACTGCTAGTAGTTTTTCTTCTTTTGAAAAATATAAACGCCAAGGTACGCGGTACATGTACGGATCAAAGATCCAGTTTTCATTAGATTGAGTTGGATTGTTCTAGCGAAGGTATCTTTGTCATTTTAAGGCTGTGACTGTTCTGATCAGTGAAAGTATCATAACCTCTCAAGGTCAGTTAGACAAGGTCAAACCCGTTCCCTCCACAACTGGATTATTTTCATTATTTTACCAAAGAAACCCTGTCTAATGCATTTTACAGATAAAATATATACCTGTAACATATATATTCTAGTTTACCTCAGGGCCCAATAAATATATGTGACAGCGATTTAAAGGGACTAATAAAAAGCCTTTCTATACATTTATATTCAAAGTATACGTCTATATATATAAAGTTTACCGATGTCGCATTTGAAAATCGGTCCAAATTTCACCCTTTTAATCCCTCTCAAACATAAACACAATATACATTGTAAAGGTAGCGCTATTCAAGCTTCTTGTTAATTCCTAAGCCCCCCCCCCCCCCTCCCCCAAGATAAAATTACACAATGTGTATGTATATTTTTATACCTGAACTTTGAAGAATTTTAACAGGTTGAATAAAGCTCAGGAAGGAATAGGCTCATTCGTAAAATTCATCCTTAGATTCTTTTTTTTTATATAAAGTATGTCGATTCATGTGCCTCTTCTGGTAACATGACTGTGCATTGGTACATATGTATATATGTAACCCCCTACCCACCCACCCCCGTCCTTATCATGAATGGAATTGGGGAAAAGTTCGAAATTCCTTTTATTTTTTATACATGTATAACATCGACTAGTGAGAATAATTATATTTCAAAAAATGTTTCTTACATATATACGTAATAGGCGTAATATATACATACATGTAACAAACATGCATTTATATTGCACGTTAACTGGTAAAGCTTATTCAAAAAATATAATCTTTGATAAGTAATTAAAACAAAAACAAAAACTTACATAAAATCAAGGTTAAAAGCACCAGGAAAAGATAATTCCAAATCTTAAATTTCTCCATTTTGACACAGTCAGACAAATCTCAACATTGGCTGTCCCCTTGGTACGGACATAAACACACAGTTGACGTCACTCATATGTTTACAGAAATCTAAATACAGCTAAGCCGATTTTCTCTCGCGGAGAACCGATCTTGATCACGATTTTCTAATCATCCGTGACGAAAAAGGAGATGAGGACATTTAATTTTATTTCATATGAATAAAATACCTGAATAGAAATTGAAAAAGCGATCTCAATCAGACCCGTTATACAAATACCTGACAGGGCTGGAATAGTTCTCAAATCGACAATTAATTTAAAACGAGCCCAACATTTGATTTCTTCCTTTT
Organism: Saccostrea cuccullata; assembly: GCF_032062105.1. Taxonomy (NCBI): domain Eukaryota; kingdom Metazoa; phylum Mollusca; class Bivalvia; order Ostreida; family Ostreidae; genus Saccostrea; species Saccostrea cuccullata. Next base: position 26,170 of record NW_026938908.1, on the reverse strand, counting down.
TTATGATCAATGTAGACGCAGTTTTTGTTTTTATGACTGAGTTTAAATGTTACTTTAAAATCAAACAGAACAGACCTATGGATCGCTTAAAAATTGTGTGTGTCAAAAAGATATTTTAAACACCTCAATTTTTTTTCTAAGCGCTCTAAAGGCCTGTGTCTATTAAACAGCTCAATTTGTACCAACACCTCTCTCTCTCTCTCTCTCTCTCTCTCTCTCTCTCTATTTAGTTGCCTAACTGTATAACTGTAGCGTTGTAATTTTACATTTTTGTCGTAATTAAAATAGTATATAAAAAAACATTAGCAATACAGTGTTTAAAGTTGGCCTCTACCCCCCCCCCCCCCTTCAAGTTTGAGTTCTTCTTTTTTTTTTCTTTTCAACTTTTTCGAGGTACGTTTATTTTTTTTCTCTCTGACTGGCACCCCCATTTAAAAATGATGCTTCATGTACATGTATATGTACGTCACTAATAATTTAACGATATAAAACCGTATGATTGCGCAATACCAAAAATAACCTAATTCCTTTGTTCATTGTACATGTATATGATTTTATATTGTCGTTAACATAAACTGATGAGCAAAACGTAATCAGACATAAATATATTTTTTATTGCTTTCGATAAAAAAAGTATGTGGTCATTTTAATCAAAATTACCTTCCGATCCGGTTTGAAGGTATAAAGTTTTAATCAAATTTAAAGATACGATTTACAGTGATGAGTATTTTCAGTATTTCACACCAGACACATTCTATTAAGCAAACCAATTTCCCAGTTCATCAAACACATACAATGTATAAATCACTAGTATTTTCATAGTCCTAGGCCTGTGTTCAGTACGGCGCCATTCCGTACTGATTTGGCGGTGGATTTGGTGGTGGGTATACAGCTCCCGTGGGTGGTGGGGGCGGCGGTGGGTACTGTCCTGGGGGGTAGGCGGGGTTACTTTCATAGGCTGGTGGTGGGGGCATATTATACATCCCACCTAAAAAAATTATAATAATATTTAAAAAATAAAGTAATAAATGAATCTGAAAGCTTCAGAAATTAATACCTATGTGTGACTACCTGTATGTTAAAATATACAACAATGTATGCTTTATCAAAAATTCCTAGGGAAAATAAAGAAGTCTAAATACTAGTATGTTAAATCTAAAGTTATTAGTATAGAAAATTTTGCAAAAATTTCACAGAAAAAATCTTCAACAATATCTTTGTTAGCTCAACAAATTTTTGAGGGAGAGAAAAATGTTTTATTTCAAAGGTCATTTATTGCAAATTTAAAAAGTCCCTGGCTAAATATTCTCTTTCATCAATTAGGAAAATATCTGAAATAAGAATAAACTATGACGTCACCTGCTGGTGGTGGCGGTTGGTGTACAGTGGTGACGGTGGTGCTTGGTGTAATATTAGTCACTCGTGTTCGATTCGCCGCTTGTTTCTTGCATATTACAATGATCACAAAAACCACAATTCCCGTACAAACGATAGCCCCAGCAATCGCTCCACCAATCACATCGTAGCCTCTGTTATAAAAATGTATCGAAATTTATGATTAGTCTATGGTTACTTTTTTCCAAAGGAATTTTTAAAATATATTTTTTTGTAGATACATAATTTGAAAAAAGAATACATGTATCCGACATGAAATGGAAGTGTTTACTCACGTGGTATAGGTATAGTAGCAGTAGTAATAGGAATAATAGTAGGAATAGAAACAGTAGGAACCGGATACTGTTTGGAAAACTGGAAAACAGAAAAAAATCTATAAAAGCCTATTTATCATAACCCAGCTTGACAAGAGGGGTATATCTGCCTATTGGTTTTTTTTTTTTTTTAATTTTTTTTATATTAAATTGCCCCCCCCCCCCCTTTATATCCTCTTCAAATTTTGTGCTTTATAATGAGAAGTACAGTACTGAGATAATGAACGGTATTCAAGCTCAAAAGTCAATCAAACATTACAAAAAAGGAGCGGAGCAAACGATCAGAGGTGGGATTAGATGCCATGGAGTAGTGAGCATTCCCTGGCGACCGGTCACAATAAAAAAAAAATTCACAAGTTACAAAAGTATTACCTTGCGAAACAATTTAAACTCAGAATACTAAATCTGAATGCTATCATTGTTGTCTTTAGATTTTTATAAAGCCTCGTTTTCTTTTGTAAAGTTATTTTTGTGTTGTAAATGTTGAATTTACTAAGAGAGGGGGGGGGGTGTTACAAAATTTAAAACATGGTTTATGATTAACTGTTAATTAAAATGTAGACATTGTCGCTACATGTAAATGTTTATTAAACGGACAAAATCCTTGAAAAAGCTGCATGACCAGTGAACATTTATTTTTTAAAAAGAAATTTATACTTGTCAAATTTTCATTGTGCGTGACTGTGGTTTTTTTTTTTTTTTTTTTTTTTTTTTTGCTTTGATAGATAAAATGATGGAATTGTCACTTCTAATAATTTAAGTTAGGAAAGTAACTTTTGTAAGCCCTATGTAATGCAAATTTCCCTCCAAGACGTTTTATATATGAACACTCAAACGATATAACTAAAGGACATGGACAAAAACATAGTATATGTATAGAAATTTAAAATTAAAAAAAAAAAATAGTCTTATATCAAAAGTTATTTTACAGCTTATGAAGGATATGAATAATTTATTTTAAAATAGAAATAAAAAAACTTACATGTACACAATAAAAAGGTGAGCAGCCAAATACTTGTTAGAGATAAATTTCCAACTTCCATTATTTTCATTCCAGTTCCAAAGAGGAAAAAAAACAATTATGAAGATGTCTGAAAACTGATCAGTTGATTGTTTATCGATGTTCCATAGTTTCAAATTGTCCTTTTGTAGGTCACAGGGAAAAATTAAATCAAATTCGTAAAACAAACAATGACCATACCTCCAACCATATTTTATATGTAAAATGGACACCCTTTAAATTTCTATGTATTTTTCGGCTTAGTGTACCAAGAAGACAAACGTGAAATCTAGACGCTGTAAGTTTAATAAGGTCATTGTAATAAACGACATGCTTTTCTATCAAGAAAGTCAGCACAGAATAAGTGGATAAAGAAAATAATTCAGTGGCTAGAGGTCCCGGGAATGGGATGTGGGTGGGGGACCATCAAGCTTTGGTAGTGCAATTTTCAGTATACCTGTATTTTCCCCATTGCCGACCTTGAAAAAAAGGAGCATTGTCTTTTTGGTCTGCTAGTAATCTAGGTGCAGATCCATTTTTTTCAGACCAGCGAGCTAGAGATATGCAAAATTAATATTGATATTTGGTATAAGGGCTGGTGAAAGTCGTGGGTCTTAATGCAGACCCCATAAAACTACGATATATGCAAAAGATTGCAATTGGTGTATTCCAAAACAAAAAAGGATTCTTATACTAAGATATTAATTAAATAGAAATGCTTTAATAAAATATTTACTATTTAAAAGCATAGACAGTATATCAACACAAACTTGTTCTCTCAAACATAAACAATTCATATAAAACGATAAATACATCGAAATACAGGACAGTACTCATTTGATAAAGTTTGCAACAACAGAAAGTGAACGAATCAAATCTAACATACATACAGTAATAAAAACCATGAAACTTTCAGTGGTACTTTTTCAAACATGAAATTTTTACTCCTAAAATAACTTGATTGTATAGATTTTTTTTCCAAACAAGGTTTAGTCGTCATGACTGGTTGAAATATCTGACAAAAATTAAATTATTAGACATACTGGTACATGAATGTACTTTCGTGAAACCTTTTTTTTGTGTTCTCATTAACTAGGCTGAATTTGGTTAATTTTCACACAGAGTGGGGATTTCTAAGATACTTTATGTTTCTTTTAATACATAACAAAAAGTACGAGAATAAAGTATTTGCGAAAAGACTGGCGCATTAAAGGACTGAAATAAAGAAATCGTGAATACAAAGTGCTTTACAGAATTCAAGCATAAAAAACAAAGTTTTTTGATTCAGAACATAAAAAAATCAAAAGATAAAGTATTTCCAGAGGACCCACGCATCTTCATTGGTGTTGTGTTTCGTGGGTCTAGTATTTAGTCGGAGGGTAGGCCGGAGGTGGGTAGCCAGCCCCGGGGCCTGGAGGGGGTGGATAGTTATTTGGGGGAGGTGGGTACCCAGCATTAGGGTTGGGTGGCTGCGACATTCCCGGACCACCGTATCCATATCCGCCTGAAAAATTAAACCAATATTATCATTAAATTGATATATAACATTTTTGATAGAAGAAACAGGAGCCTTATTTATATTGAATTTTGTGTATTTATTTAGAAAAAAAATGAAAACAACAATGTCTTGCAAATAGGGAAAATAATCACTGGCTAAATAATAGCTCTAAGTAAATTTGTAAATGTTTTTAGAAGGAAATGTATGACGTCACCTGCTGGCGGTGGTGGCGGTTGTTGCACGGTGGTGACTGTGGTGCTTGGCGTGGTGTTAATCACACGGCCTCGAGTCGCCGCTTGTTTCTTACATACTATAATGACCACTACTACAATCACTACAGTAACAAAGATAGCCCCAACAATCGCCCCCGCAATCACTCCGCCATCTCTGTTATAAAACAAATGCATTATTTCATAAGAAATAAGTTACAGGGGCACTTTTACTGAATGTTTCCATAATGATATTGAGAATTGAAGAAACTGGAAGGATGGAAGCTAGAAGGGTTGCTAATTTGAAAACAATCTCACACAAACACCCTCTCACACACCCTTGCACCCACACGCCCCCCCCCCCACACACACACAGAGAGGAGAGAGAGATTATATGATATCATACTGGGAATGGAAGCAATAACGAAAAAAATCGAATCATGAAAGATATAAAGTGAAGAAGTTAATGTTGGCGCAGTAGTAAGCAAAATCAAGAACCTTTTAGGTAAGATAGCAAAAACAGTATCTACATGGTTTCAACGCTTGAAAAAATATCTTTCAATGAGTCGTCGTTAGAGATAGAGTCCAAAGATTTTTTTACGTACAATGTACACTCTGTAATTTTATATTGATACTTACGTGGTATAGGTACTAGTATAAAGAGTCGTGCAGTAGTAATAGGCATAGTACGATGAATAATAACAGTAGGAACCGGACACGGTCTGAAAATCTGTGAAAAAGGAAAAGTTATATCAAAGTTTATTCATTTCAATTGCAATGATATTCATATATTGAGGGCATCATTGACTATGCTAGCCTCCAAAGGATAAAATATTGCCCGACGCGGAGGAGAGGACAATTTTTTTCATTCCGAGGAGGCTAACATAATTAATGTTGCCCCAAAACACAGTCAATAATTGTTTTGTTCTATAAAAACGAATCAATAAAATTAGAATTTCTTAAATAAATTATCAGCATCTGGACTGTAGATCTAGTGCTAGCGATTCTTTTGTTCCTTATATTCTGGTTTAAGAAATCGCGACAGTATCATTACGTTTTCCGATCAGAATTTAAATCAAAATCTAGTCGGAAAAACTTTTCCGGTCAATAGCGAATAAAAATTGACCGTCAATATTTTTCGAAGAGCTTATATCAACTTTGTCGACTTTTCTATTTATAGAGAATATATGGACTATTCTTTATACTGAATATCATTTATGATAAAAACTGAAAATTATCACACTAATTATCTGAAACTAGAGTGTTCTAGTGCACATTGAATTGCCTGTAAAAATGATTACCCTGGCTTTAACATTTTTTTTATTTATCAAGAAGCGTTGAGTGAAGAGAGGGAAAATTAAATTTGATTTGATATGAGTGCATTTTGTCTATTTATAACATTCAAAGACAAGAGTGGCAAGGCTATGATACAATCATAGCAACTTCGGGATTTTTAAATGCCTGGTAACTCTTGAAAAGTATTACAATTGTAATATATGATCGCTATATTTATCAAGACAAGAGGTTTTTGACATGGGATACAGTGCTCGGCTCAGAATCTTAAGCCCCATTGTTCTCCTTCAAATTTATAATCCGAAAAAGATATGTGTCCCAATATTATTTCCCATTCCAAAGTGAACCATGAAATAGGAAATAATATTGGACATGATTTGAACTATTTCAGAATTTACACGACCTCAGAATTCTATATTGTACCACCTTCTTATCTCTCTTCTGACCCAGGGGTTCTCGAGAAGAAGATTGTTACAGAATCTATCCCTTATATTTCAATGTAAAGCTTCAATCACCTGTTTTGGACACACTCTGTCCACGGAGTTCATGATTTAAGTAATTATAAGATAATGACATTGTCCTATAATGGTGAGACAAAAACATAGTGCAAATAACTTTAATATACCAATAAGCCTAATATTGAAATTTATTTTACAACTTAGGAACGATACGAATAATTGAAAATTTAGTAATTAAAAAAACTCACATGTACACATCAAGGAGATGAGCAATCCTAGGCTTGGTGCAGGTAGAATTCCTATTTTCCCCATATTTACTCTTATTCCAATGTAATAGATTGGAAAAGATGATCAAAACTAATCGGTGGCTAGTTTGTAGGAGTCCCAGTAATTGCAAAATGGTCCAACTGGGGGTCACAAGAAAAATTTAAACTCAAATGCGCAAGACAAATAATGACTATATCTCCAACCATATTTTTTATGTGAAATGGACACGCTTTAAATTTCTTTGTGTATTTCGAATGAGTGTAACAATCAGAAAAGAGTAAACATTCATCATAAGTACATGAGGGTTGTGTATATATTTTGTTAAAGTCACTTTACACTTGCTTTAGTCATGATTATTTATGGCCTCTTGAAAAATCAGGGATTAATAATTCAAAATTGCATAATACAGGTGTAGTGCTTTGGATAGCTTGTCAATGGACAGTTTTCGGTATTCTTTTTTCGTTTGTTTTCCTTTGGTATGCTTTTTACTTTTCTTTATAAAACAACATGACTATTAGATTGATTATGGCTGAATGTGTTTGAAACGTATCAATATTACATGTATATGAAGATTTTTTTATTCATCTCGAAACACTTTAAATTTGTTAATTCATGTACTCCGGAAATACTTGAATTTTTGACATTCTTTCATCGTGACTTGTTTTGAATATTGCAAAATATATCAGTGAAAATTCTGTAATTTTTTTTATTTAAAATTTTTTACACAATATGAATATACATGTACTTTGTTATTGTATAACACAAATGGACGAGAAACAAGCTTTTACAACTTACAAGTTCTCCTCTTGGTGTTAGTAAAGTTGATTCAGTTAAGTACAATTGTCATTATTATTACAAAATAAATAATAATATTTGTAAGTGCAATAAATAAATTGAAATTCTATTTATATCTTTATTTTTACAGTATACCATTTTACCAGGATGCATGTCTGTTTTAATAAAAATGAAAGTTAACATTAAAGGTTGCCAAAGAAATATAGCTTTTAGCTTTTTATATTTATTACATTTTCATTGTTATCTTTAGTTAACAAATATTGGGAAACAACTTGGAAGTTGTTTGGACATTAAATCTAGAAAAATATGCTTGATTGAGTTTAAATCATTTAGAAACAACTTGGAATTAAGTCATTTGAAACCATTTTGAAATTTGTTCACATACTCCGATTGGTGATTTAAACTTCCAAACAAAGAATTCTTCTAAAAATACTAGACTAGTATTCTTAAAGTTAAACCTTTCAGCTTACACAGATGTAGTTCTACGCGGTATAGCTCAACAATCGGAAGAATTGAGGTTGAAATACGTATACAGTATAACGAAGAAATTTTGACCATGCTTTTCATCAGGCATGAATCTAAAACTATGACTTCGACCAAGATGTCTTTTTGTTTTTTGAAAAGTTGTAAAATTTTAGTTTCTCAACGCGAAACACAGCGGCATCGAAACAACTGATCAAATTATATCCAGTTATGATATAGACGACATTCATTTTGGACAATGATTTTGCATTGGCTTATATAAGTTATTATTTATATAAAATACAAAAAATAACCTTTACGTGACATGTATTATTCATATCCAATATTTGTCATTTTATTGATTTTGTTATGTAACAAGTTTTAATTATACATGTACCTAGTTCTGTGTAACCCTGCTACGTGCATGTAGCTAACTATACCCAAACCACAGTTTGGACTTTTTGGCTAATCAGTGCACGTGGCTCCTCATCTTGTGTGATAATTTTTTCATATTTTATTGAAAGGAGAAGCCACACAAAATTTCAAAGAAAATTAGGAGGTACGTCCAGTGCACGATGTTTTTTCGATATTGTCGACATCGCAGTGAAGTACCAGTCCTCCTAATATCATAACATATTCAACATGACAATGCTGGATATAATACCTTTGTTTATCTCTCTATATTTTACTTTCTTAAGCGATAATGAGTCCACACCATGTAAACATTGCCTTCCCGTTTTCTGTTGTTCACATCGTTCACATCGTCGACATCGCAATGTTGGTCGATATCGAGTCGACATTGTGTCAACATTGCCCTTCTTCCTTTTCTTGTTTACATCGTTCACATCGTTGACATCGCAGTGTTGGTCGATATCGAGTCAACATCTTGTCAACATTGCCCTTTTCAAAAAATCTTGTTTACATCGCTCACATCGTCGACACAGCCACGTTGGTCGATATTGTGTGAATATTGCAATCTTATTCTCTTGTCTACATATTTGTGTTGGCCTATATGAAGTCGACATCATGTCAACATTACGTTTCCTTTTATATTTATCTATCTTGGTTTAATTGTTGACAACACATTTAACGCATAACATCATATTATATAAGTGACGTATATTATTTTCCTTCACAATAGAAATAATACCGGTATACCGGTATTTAAAGCAATATCGCATCGACATTGTTTACATTGCGATGTCGACGATGTCGACAGGTAGAAACAAGACCAATGTAGACGATGTAAACGCGATATCGTTTCAACACTGTTTACATTGCGATGTCGACGATGTCGACATACAATGTAGAAATAAAAACAATGTAGACGATGTACACGCGATATCGCATCAACATTGTTTACATTGCGATGTCTTCATATAGAAACAATAACAATGTAGACGAAAGAAACGCGATATTGCATTAACATTGTTTACATTGCGAAGTCGACAATGTTGACATACAGTGAAAAAATTATAAAAATGTAGACGTTGTAAAAGGGATATCGCATCAACATCGTGTACACTGCAATGTTTTCATAATAAATAAAAAAAAATGTAGACAATCTAATCACAATATCGTGTCAACATTGTCGTTATTGCGATGTCGAGAATATCGAACTGATAAAGTGAACTGGACATGAATGAAAATTAGTTTCATTTTTATGGACTAGTTTCATTATCTTCGTGTGCGTTACACGTCGATCGACCTTTGTAAGATTAAAAAAATTGTAATTCCTTGGAATAAATGAATTTCACTTTAGTTAACATTGCATTTCATTTAAGATACGATTTTATATAGATCTTTCTACAATTTCAAGATCAAAATTATATCTAAAAATCCACTTTATATTGTTTGGCATTTGTAAACCATTAAAATCGAACTCGGACATTTAACAAAATTACAAACCAGCTCGATATTATGTAAAGCCAATATATTTTATGCAACATCTAAAAACTTTTCCCTTTATGATAAGACAGGAAAATGACAATTTCAGCGAAACATCCTCACTTCTTTCTAGATAGAGTGCAACTCCACCCATGGTCATGAACACCACCCTCAATCCTCACAACCAAGGCATGCAAATGATGAATGCTTTACAACAGATCATTTAAAGGTCTTACAAAAATAAGGATTTTCTGTTGTATTGAAATGGAGAGTCCTTCTTTTTTTTTATAACAGTAAAGGTATTTCAACATGAAACAAGTTTAATTGATAATGCACATACAATACAACAAAAAACAAAACAGCAAATTCATAATACAATACTTCATGTCAAGATTTAGTCGTCCTGATTACCAGGTAATAAGATTCTGACAAAATAAAATCAAAATAAAGTACTCGACAAAATGTCCACGTTTGAAATAGAGCTTTGACAATCAAGGTGTGAAGAAGAGATAGTTTTCAGTACGCCCAAATATACAGAGCTACTTCCTTTGGCCGCCATGTTGGGGTCAACATGCTTATATTCCTTCATTATTCAACCGAACTCGAAATTTATAAACTTGCGATTGTAGAGTAAGAAGCATTGTTTTTCCAAAAAATATAAATTTGTTAGAGCCTCCTTTATTTCACATTTTTCCATGAATATTTTTCCTGAAATATTCCTTGCTACATCTCCAAAATTTGATTAGAAAAAGAGGAAAATTACTATGTTGGCCATCAAGATGGCAGCCAAGGGAGATAACTAGGAGAAAATATACGTTATATGACGTTCTATTTCCTGAAAATCCAGCTTGTCTTCGGTTGTGTCGTGCTCCATTGGTCTAGTATTTAGGTGGAGGGTACGCCGGAGGCGGGTAGCCAGCCCCGGGGCCTGGAGGGGGTGGATAAGTATTTGGGGGAGGTGGGTACCCAGCATTAGGGTTGGGTGGCTGCGACATTCCGGGACCACCGTATCCGTATCCAGCTGAAAAATTAAAACTCATATCATTAGATTAATAACAGTTTTGGACGGTGAGGTGATGGGGACATTATTGTATTGAACACATGTATTAAATTAGAAGAGAGCTGGGAAGCTTTTAATGTAAAGCTAGAAAAATGTGTTCAAATATAGGCTCTATTTGCGTAAAAGCAAGAATATACAGATAAGATCAAAATTTCAAATTCCTTACAGTATAAAATAGTTTTGAGTGAAATAATCAAAGAACACATTTTCAAAATTCTAGAATTTGGATTTCATTTGAAATTTTTTGACACCTCCCCCCCCCCCTTTACACACACACACACATTTCATCTCAAATTAATGACAATCCTTAATGTTAAAAAATTCATTCTGATAAAAATACTAATCAGACGATCTTTCCATAAATACCTGGTGGCGGTGGTGCCTGATGCACGGTGGTGACTGTAGTTACAGGGATGTTGTTCATCACCCTTCCCGTTCTTGCAGCCTGTTTCTTTTTTATGATGATGCAGACGACAACAATGACGGCTGTGACTACTATCATTCCAATGATGATTCCAGCGATGGACCCAGCGTCGCTTCTGTTGAGAGAAATTTAAAAGCAGTCATCTGTTTGTTGTTTACCGTCTTTTTCGAGAATTTTAAGTTATGTGGACACGCCACCACTTGCCGATAGAGGGCCATTAATTTATTACTTCATCAGTCCTTAACTTTCATTTTCCATTTTTTTCTTGAACCTTCTAGACTTTCGCACACCAAAGAATGGATATCAAAATTAAAAAAAAAAACATTGTAAAAGTGGTTCGATTGTTAGTTGAAAGTTTTATGATTTCAGTAAAATATATAAAAATAGCGAGTGGAAACTTTGCTGATCTACCAGTATTCTGTTGCTTATGCTCATACAACCCCTGTGTACTCTGAATCTTATGCCCATATAATCCCTGTGTACTCTGAAGCTTATGCCCATTTAATCCCTGAGTACTCTGAATCTAATGCCCATACAGCTCTTTTGTACTCTAATAAAAAATCTGTGTATTTTTATTCATATGCCAAAACAGCCCCTGTGTATTTTGATTTATATGCCCATACTGCCCAATTTTTATGCCAATACAGCCCTTGATTCATATGCCCATACAGCCTCTGTATACTCTGATTCTTATCCCAATACAACCCTTGTGTACTGTGCATGTTGCTGATGCCCAAACCGCATAAAAAGAAATAATGACCAGACACGGTAGTTGTTTTTTATTTTAATAGAGTCCAGAATGTAACTACAAAAAACTATCATAAACAAAAAGTTATTTACGTAATATCGATAGAAATTCTACTCACCCAACGTAATAGGAGTAATAACTACATCTATAGGAGTAGTAGTAGTATGAATAGTAGCAGTAATAACCAGCCTCGGCGACATGCTGGCCTGAAATAAATAGATTTTTTAGCTTCATTTCTGATCATCGTCTTCATATCTTTTTGAATTACCACTCAACATTTATATACTAGTATTATTACTTCACATATTTATGATACTTTCAACTAAATAAATTTGAATGAACGTCATATACATGTATTTGATTAATTTTGCTTCAGTATAAGGGAGCTGCTCAATGTAATCCATCTCCATGTTTGAATTTGTTTAAATTTTTATAAATTGATAACTAATTTCTTTAAAATGGTTGGTCAAGCAGTCTAAGAAACGTACTATTTCATTTCTGACACTTGAAAAGTATTATAATAGTTAATATAATCCAGAGTGTTTAAATTTAATATCTTGCTGTACTGTGTAATCCATTGATTTGTAAGGGTTTTTTTTCTCTTTAAAAAGAACGAATATATGTTTAATTTGGGTGAAAACTAATGTGGTGTGCCTTTTCATTGTATTTCCTAATAAATTAAAATACATTAAGTAATTATTTTGAGGATAAAGTAAAACTATAGTGCCGGTTTGATAATAAGTAGAATTTTATGTTTTAACGATTACGAAATGTATTAAACAAATTAAAATATATCCTAAATTCTATAACACAACTTTAAGTAGTCCAGGTCCTTGCAAATAAATCGTTTAATATAGAAATTAAATGATTGTAGATATAATCTTTGCTTACATATAGATAGAAGAAAAATCCAGATTCCCAGGCTTAGGGTCGCCGCCATCTTGTATCGTTCCTGGCTCGAGCTGATTTAGTGACAGAATTCATTTAGTACAGTAACTTTTAATCCGATTTACCTCACAATAGAATCGTGCACATGATACCCATTTATAAGCATTCATACATGAGTAAACTAAAATAAAAAACGACAATTTAAAATACTTACACATTAATAGAGATCTTTAGAAGAAAACCAACTGTCATGTAGGACGATATATGTGACTTTTGTCGATAAATAAATTTATTGTGAAGACGAAAATTATTTTTCGACTTATATCTAATGTTCATTTACAACTTGAAGGAAAAGTTTATTATATAAACCATTCATTAACTTTTATTATTAAATATAAAACCACATATACAAACACAGATATTCGACAAACTTTACTCAAAGCATTTTTTTTTTTCAAATGATTGATGTGTTTGAAAAATTACTATTGAGTTTCTACATGTATGAAAAGCCCGTACTTGGAAAATTCCTTTTACTGGGTTTGCAGGTTCATTAAAAAATAATTGTTTTGACGTTATTCATTTTACAGCCAACTTGTTAATGACCAGATTCTGAAACCATTTTTGTCATAGGCTCCCTTTATTTACCAAATAAAATGCACGTCTTCATCTGCCATTTTAAAATAAATTAATTCATTGTAGTTTATATACTAGTGTGTGTACCTCCATATCAGTGAATAGTTGGAAGACTTTGACAAAAATGAGAAAAAGTCACATTAATTAACGGTAACGAACAGTGTGACTGATCTAAAGAAATCTACAAACAATTTAAATTTGTGCATAGGACATTAATTTAAACGCAGATCCTCGAAAATTACAGAGGCGGTTAAAAAAGGATAACGTAGAGGTACATGTAAGCCATGAAATTCACAATTTTGAAAGAAGCATCTTTCTTCATAACTTTTTGCATAGCTCATTAGTAAAATACCAATGACAGGGGCAGAGAAGAAAATTTTCAAATGATTCATGCGTTTTCACTACATGATCAACAAAGCCACACTGTTGCGACCACTATCGAAATGACGACCACTAGTATTGAAAGAATTATTTCAACAGTGTTTGAGAGTACATTTCAATAACAAATATAGTACACAATCACTATTGAAATACGACCATGGACTATTGAAATAATTATTTCAATAGTGGCTTGGAGTGTACTTCAATCCCAAACATAGGTTGCAACCTTTGTTGAAATAATATTCACTTTTGAAAGAAATAATTCAATAGTGATTAACATATGAATTTCAAAACTGATTGAAATATTGATTTCAATAGTGCTTTAAACAAGGATTCCAATAGATATTAAATTAATAGATAGTTGCTGACAATGATTTCAATACCAAAACCACATTTCAAGCTCTATCACAAATTTAAAAACAATTCTGAAGATGAATAACACATTATGTTTTCTATCACAATAGATTATTGATGGAGTTCAAAAATATAACAAAAGTTTTGTTTTCCTTCTTTAATTATCAATTGCGATTAATCCACGGACACTTTTTATCATACTAACCTACCTACATTGTATAATTCAAATGTTATAAGCAAGCTCCCGCTGAATATGGTCGGCCGAATCAGCGAACACCAACAGACAATCAATTATTAGATGTAATTTTGGAATAATTTTTATATAAAGATCATTTTTGTCATTGATTTTGAAATGAAAGGATCATAAATATTATACAAACATGTAAATATAGAAATTGGAATATTTTGACTACGTTGAAATGAAGGAAGAGGAGAGATAATTTTGTGCACAAACTTTCTTATGAATATGTGGATATTTTTTATAAAATTAATTTAGAGTAGAACTAAATTGTCGCTCATATTCATGGTATTACCTACACTATAAATACGGATAGTAACTTGTCAAGACATTAAAAAGCAAAATTTCTAGGGAAGTTAATATTATGTTTATTAATTGACATTCTCTGTAACCACTTAAACTTCGTTGCCACGCATGGCACCGATTTTGATGAAACTTCACCCATGCTTAGTACTTGACACCAGAAACAAATATCAAACAACATTTCGTTGCTAAGTGTCTCGGTTGCTATGGCAACAGCCGGAAAAGTTTGAAAAATCGAGATTTTCAGGCACTTTAAATCTTGACAGTGGCTTAATAAAATCTAGAAAAAGCAAACAAACCATTCTCACAAAAACATGACACCTTGATGTCACTTATACTGTAAAGAAACTGTTTAGGATATATCTCTAAGTAAGTGGTAACCAAGGGTACATTTGGAATACATTTAAAATGCTGAAGTATGCTGAAAAACACTCCGTATTCACTAATGGTAGGTGTTACATGCTCAAACTCAATCAACGACTTAAGAAAAACAATGAAAATGTTTGATCTAAAGTATATAAGTATAAGCAATATTATTCTATAAATAACTTTTATGGTTGCCATGGTAACACAGTGTAACCATGCAAAACCAGTAACTAAGATTGGGTTAATGCTACTGTTTTGAGGAAAAACATGAAAACTCAAGACTGGCAAATATGCATCCTTAGGACCTTGCAACACCAAAACCATAAGAAAAATTGGGTATAATTGCTACTTTGCAGTGTTACCATGGAAACAAAGTACCAGTGCTTAAAAGTGAATTATTTTTCGCTGCATTCAGAATTATGCCCTGTTCACACGGAGAGTTTAATTCGAATTAAACGTAAGTTTACTGCGAATTAGCTTCGCTTAGCGTTCACACGGAGAATTTAATGCGAATTAGTTTAATTCGAATTAGTTTACTGCGCATTAAATTACTTCGCATTAGCTCCGTGTGAACGCTAAGCGAAGCTAATTCGAATTAAATTCTGACGCATGCGTAATGGCAAAATTTAGTCAAATGCCACTTGTCGGTGGTCAGCTATAGGTACTTGTGTGTGAGTGAAAAACTAAGGAAAATTTTGTTAATCATCAAAATGTGCATACAGACATTTTGCCATTACGTCAAATGGATCTGCTTCTGCATAAGGTGACGTGATCTGCAAATGACGTCATAATAGCCGTGCTGACGCCGGGCTGCAGAAGTAAAATTTTAATTCGCATTAGTTTGCTTCGAATTAGCTGCCGTGTGAACGCAATTTAATTCGCATTATTTTAATTCGCATTAGTTTACTTCGCATTAATTTACTGCGAATTAAACTCTCCGTGTGAACAGGGCATTAAATTGCCATATAATCAAGAAACAAATTAAGGTGATTCGAACGTTACGAAATCAAATCTACCGCGCAACTCGAACTGCTGAAAATAGGCTGATCACTGCTGATGTCGTGATACTAATAATTACGTCTCATTTTGTTATAAAAGTAATTTGATGGACCACAAGCAACGATTTGATAGACAAATAAAGTAATGTTCAATAGAATTCTGATAAAATCATTCAACATTGGCTTTTCGAGTCTTCTTCCGACATTAGGAATTTACGACAATTCCCTGGCCGTTTTCCGCCACCATGTTGACAGAGAGACAGTCTCTTTTATTTTCAAAGAAAAAACACTTTATTCGGTTGTTTTTGTATCCAAGAAGTGTACTGATCTATGCTGTTTGGTACCTTGCAACAACCGTTCAGGCGATTTTATTTCTAGGTACAACCTGCACGACAAGATCAAGATGTACACCATGATTTTCAGGTAAATCCAACAAAACGTTCCAACCGAGCCTTCTTGTTCACTATGTTTAGTACGTAATGTCTTCTAAGAAGACACAGTTTATTTACATCATGATGAAAGGTTAGCTAATCGAGTAAATGCAGAAGTATAATATGATCTATGTACGCTTTTGTCTCATCTCGATAATGAAGGGAAAAAAATTCACATGGCTGCTATGGGCAGTGCATAGAACATGTAGAATGAGTCAATGAGAATGACACCATTGATGCAGTGAGTTCTTATTCTCGTGATAAAGATATTTTGTACTTGTCCTTTAAAACAATATTGAATTTATTCACACGCATGAGAAAATAGCAAAAAATCATGCACATTTCATGATTTGTCATTGAGTGACTGAAAAAAATAGCTCCCATGTTTATAATTTTTAAAATATGAGTTGATGTCTTTCCTACAAACTTGATGTAATGACACGCAGTGTAAAATAACATGATAAAAAGTCTTTTTGTAAAAAAAAAAACAAAAAAAGAAAAAAAAAAACAGTTGACCAATTATTATATTACATGTATTCTCATTTTATGAAACATTATTGAGGACACTGATTCTAAGTTCTTGTTTACAGCACACATTCATTTATTAGTTTTTGTTCGGAAGTAATTTATAAAAAGGAAGGTCTATAAAATTTTCAGAGAAGTCTATGAAATTCACATGTAAGTTGAATACTGTCAGATAAGTGATTTGTTTTCTCGATAGGTTTTTAATAACCGCCAAAGGAACAGACTGGAGTTTCCATCAGTAAGCAGTCAAAATGTACAACCTGAGTCAACACTTTGCAGTATAATCCCTTTGATCCAGATGTGCTAAAAGACAACTGTGATGCTTAAACCATCTGGCTGGGTATGAAAAAATTATAATTCTAAATTGATAAACATTTCAAATTTTAAAAGGTGAACTTGCTAAAATAATTATAGTACATGTCAGACTGATAAAATGTACATATTACTGTATATCGGAATTTTCACCCTGTTTTATTGTTGCCCCTTTCACCCTGACCTCGGTTGGGCGAATTCAAAGAATACAGCATATTTTAACTCCCTGTATCATCTGCAAAATTAATGTAATTCAAAATCCTTTGTATTATCCCTGGGGTAAGTTTAAATTAATGAAAGAGCCATGCCAAATCTACTAAATGAATGTTAAACTCTTCAATTTGAGAGTGAATTTTCATTTTCCCATATGATGTTGCATGGTATTCAAGGTTTGTGACATAAACATAAAATTGAAAAAACTTAATATTTACCTTTTGAGCTTACTGTCAATGTAATGTTGTATTATATGCCCCAAATTCTATGCATTTCATAGGCTAAATACATGTGGAATGTAAATATTATTTTGTAAGTATCATGCTATTTTTATTTCATTGGAACTATTACTATTAGAATATCAATAATCAGTCAGTAATAGGTAATTTTTTAAAAGATGTTACATTATCACATGTATATTATGTGTCCACCTGTCAATAAGGCTGTAACTGAAGTAAAGTATTTTTTTTCAGGCAAAGAATCTCATCTGTGTTGAATTTGGCCACATGTCAACATGACTGAGGTGTTTACATTCAAGCTGCAATGAAAGACCTTATTGTTCATCAGAATTTTACCAATTGAAAGCCACAGAAAGTCAAGATTGAAGTTGGAAAAATAAAGGGAAGAAGCATTTGTGTCAGAACCTCCCATAAGATTTAAAGCACTTCTATATGAACAGACCTGCTGCATACATGTAAATGATATACTTTTTGAGGAACTTTTGTAATACTAAATCTGTCTTTTTTCCATTCAGTGTGCCCATTTATGTTATTCCTAAGTTTAAGCTTGCAAAAGTTAAGCAATGATACATTATACATATATTACATGGCTTCAAGGGCAGCATACCAGAATATTTGCCCCTCGGTGACAGGAAAGCCCTGGAGTGTTATGTTGCCCAATGCCGAAAGCAGAGGGCGACATAACACTCCAGGGCTTTCCTGTCACAGAGGGGCAAATATTCTGGTATTAATGCCCAAGAATTAAGCCATGTAATATATGGTATATAACATTTTTAATCATTGAACCCTAATCGATCATCGAACATATTTATTGAACACTAGGCCTATGTAAACATGTACGTTGAGTATAATTCAGAAATATCCCGTCCTGTTTCATGGCAGAGAGTTTTCAGTTTACTGACAAGTTGATAACCTTTGTTGTATTTAAGGATTTTGTCTCCTCAATTAAATTATTTAATTCATCTAAATTCAAATAAACAAATTACAGATGTTGTCCAGACTTTTTAATTTTAGCAGAACTGTTTACATTTGCTTAACAACTGCCTCTGTAAATTTCAAACCCAACATATTTAATATGCAGAATGATTGCACGCAAGGGAACATAAATGTGTTCGGGAGGGCAATATAACTGTTTCCAGTGGAACATAACTATATCGGGCATGATTAAGCAGTTTTTCAGGGCATATTGATAAAAATATTATATTTGTGATATAATGGGAAAACTTCTTCAAAAATGTTATATAAGTGTTTTGTCATTTATGTCATTCGTTTTTTCTAGATTATTAAAAAAATCTTAAAAATTCCTTTTGTGTGTGTGTGTGTTCAGAAAGAGGAAATTTGGATTGTAAACCGTCAATCTTATTCTTAATTTACTGAAATTGGGTCATATGTACATGTATATCGTTATGTTCCATATTCCAATATGATATATACTATTTTAAATGGCAGGGAAAGGTCAGTCCATGGATATATATTTTTTTTATATCCCCCCCCCCTCTGAAGGAGAGGGGGGTATACTGTTTTACCCTTGTGTGTCTATCTGTCTGTCTGTGTGTCCGTCCGAAACAAATTTTCGTCGCAGTTTTCTCAGCAACTACACATCATAGTTGCTTGAAATTTTAACACAATCTTCTCTGAGGCATGCCATATGATAGGATACATTTTGGCTCAAATCCGATGTCAACTTTCTGTTTGTCTGTGCATCTGTCCGTTTCATACATAACAAATTTTCATCGCAGTTTCTACTCATTGTAGATGCTTGAAATTTTAACACAATCTTCTCTAAGGTATGCCAAATGTTTATCTACATTTTTTTTTTTCAAATCGGTTATCAACTTCCTGTTTGTCTGTGCGTCTGTCTGCTTCACATATAACAAATTTTCGTTTCAGTTTTCTCATTAGCTATTCATAGCAGATGCTTGAAATTTTATTACACTCTTTGTTGAGGCATGCCATATGGTGGAATTAATTTTGATATGAATCTGATGTCAACTTCATATTTTTCTGTGCATCTGCCTGTAATTGAACTTGTGTATATTAACATGATAGTGCTTATTTACATCAGAGCGGGGGTATTACTAGTGAGCATTGGCTCACAGATTTCTTGTTTTTATTAAGGCAAACATTTTACATTATTGGTTTGTTGTTTTAAAAAATTCAGAGGAAATTCGGATTTGTAATGTGCACTTTTTTTCACCTGAACTGTGCAAATATGTCAGTATTATTTTCTAAATCAGGTATAACACATATAAAACCTTTAAAAAATAATGAAAAATTTTATATCATGAGATTGTGTTATTTGTTTAATTCGCCAAGAATCAATTCAAAAGTTTAAGGTTAAAAAAAAAGCATAGGAAATTCGGAAATTGAATGTAAATTTTCAAATTCTTCAAATTTTACTTTATTTTTTCTTCAAAAGTGTTATTTAAAGTTAGTTTTTAACATGTTTTATTAAATGAATTGACATTGATTAATTTTGATTAAGTTGTATAGCCTCAATTGCCAATATATGTATTTCGGGGTAATTTTTTTTAAAATAGACCAGAGGAAATTCGGATTAGAATATCTTTTTATTTGACTCATGACCATACCAGTTTCTCCCCTCTGTTACTTAGCTATATATCTCTTATTTAAAGTAAAGTTTAGAAAATGAATATCCAATTTCTTTTAGTGTGTTTTTATAACCATTTTTGTTGTCAAGGTTAAGAAAAAATGGACAATTTTTAAGACGACAGAGGAAATTCAGGCTGTCGTAGAATGTTGTTGGAATGCACTTTCTATGTGTAAAAATGACAAGATGATGTTGATCTGTTACCCTTTTTTATACATGAAAATAAATAAATTCTGATTATAATTTGTAAGTTTTTTGATACCTTTTTTTAATTACTGGCAGTGGGATTTTTATCACAGATTTTACATTTTCAAACAAGGGCATATTCAGAGGTTGTTGCCATGGAAACGAGCGCATTAACATACATATTTTTTTATGTTTCTTAAACCACAAACTTTTCCTTTATCCGAAGGTAACCATCTTTTAAAATTCCAATTACTTTCATGACAGGTTTGAATCACCTTAAAGGACTCAGCTTGAATAGTACTTATCTGTTAGAACTGAAGTTGAATATCATATATTGATAAAATTTGATGAAAAAAACAGCACTGTTGCTATGGTTACCAAGAAAGGAAAATGTTCGATTTTGTGAACTTTATATCAATATTAAACCCTGTGTGCCAACTTCTTGCATCCACTTAGAGATTGGATGATAGTCAAAATTAAAATTCAGGTTAGCTGTTAATAAATATCAATCATAAAAGTTTTGGGAATCTACATTTAAGGGTACGTATCCAAGGAAAGAAAATATTTTTCAGGTTTTTAAGCATATATTTTCTGTTTATTTCCATAGCAACGCTCTATAAAGAATCTAATCTGAATTTTTTCAAATGGGAAAACTACGAGCACACCCACATCTTTAAAAATTGATCATTAGTTATGAGGAAATGTGCTTTTTTACAAGATAGGATCAGATTTAAACAAACAGAGTGTTACTTTGAAGGCTCTCTGTGGTATAAAAACCTTGGCAACCATTGCCAACCAAAAGAAAATATCATATTTTGTTCTTGGTATATGTTTCAAGGCTCTTTTTTCTATTACTTGGTCACATTTTATCCTATAATTGGTTTTTATTTTTACGTGTATGACTTTATAAAATTCAATGAATATTTTTGTTACTTTTGAATACTTTGTTACCATAGTAACGTATGTAATAGTTGATTTACCAAACATGTTTTTCATGCATTTGAGACATCTGACCTTCACCTTTTGGAAACAGTCATTGCCAATTATTTCTTTTGCCGCAAATGTTAACTATGGGACTCTAAACATGTTAAAAAATGGCATTTTTAGAACTTTAAGACATGTTGCCATGGTAACTATAAAACATAGCAACCAATTTTTGCCTGATTTCAGTTTAGATTATCAATGACTTTTATCATAGAGAGTTTGGAGAAATTCTGAGACTATGCGTGCCACAGCTCCTATATAAAATTTCAAATCATTACAGAGAATGCCTCTTAAAATGGTATGTTTTATTTCAATAGTGATTAAAATGTGGTAGTGTGGTTTTTTGAAACGTATTTTCAACTTTTTTAAAAACATAATCATTCACAAGTAGTCGTAATTTTAATAGTAAACTCAAAAAATGAATTAAAAATGTTGGATAACATGAAGAACAATTAATCCTTGTATTTTTTAAATAGTTAAGTTGTTTCAATAAGTCTAGTAATGTGGTTTAAGTTATATTATCAGCAACTATCAAAATAATTATTTAAATCACTTTTGAAGTCATCATTTAGAAACAAAATATTGAAAACTTTATTTCAAATGTGAACATTATTTTATTACTGGTAGCAACCTATGGTTGGTTTTGGAATGCACTCTCAACCACTATAATGAAATAATTGTTCCATAATGGTCGTATTTTAATAGCAGTTGCATACTATGTTTGTTATTGAAAAGCACTCTCAACCACTATTGAAATTATTATATCAATAGTGGTTGTATACTATGTTTGGTATTAAAATGCACTCTCAACCACTATTGAAATAATTATTTCAGTATTGGTCGTTATTTCAATGGTGGGTGCAACTGCCCACCCTAACACCAAAACCCCTGACCCTGCATGGAGCCATGAACTTCACAATTTTGGCAAAAGATTCAATTTTTATTACAATCATAACAATCAGGCATGTACAAGAGTAAGAAGAATATTTTTAAAGATAGCACTAATATTGTTGATTTAGGCACAAATTTTACTCTCCTTCAAATACCAATATCATATTCTAAAATTGACTGAAATTGGTTTCGCGGTTTCAGAGAATAAGCTGAAAGTCTTCAAATATTATCACGTGACGGACGACGGCAAACAAAAACGGATAGGCCACCTGAGTGACTCAGATGACGTTAAATATAAATACATGTAAGTTAATTTGGTATTTTTAATATTTAATCTCTTACTTTATGCCATGTTTCATATAGTGCAGTTTTGAATTTAAAGCTCATATGTAAGAAGAATTATAGAATTTAACAACGCTATACATTTTGTTTTATATTTTATAAATTTGTTATTATACAAATAAATTCATATGAGTACTGTATACAGAGATATTTTCGCGCCTTTTGCCCTTGTTACAAGTTGGCGAATTTAAAACAGGGTGAACTCAAATAACACAATATAAAATTTTAATCAGAACTGTGACAGGGCGAATTAAAAACGGGGCAAAATTGTTAGCAAATGTAAAAGAGCGAAAATACCACAGGACGAAAATAACCATGTAAAAAGTATTTATTTTTATATTTATTTTATTAATTGGTATCATATATAGATCTTAAAATGGATCTATGAGAGGGAGCTGTAAAATAACTATAACTATAATTACTTAATACAAATTTTCCCCACCAATTGCTTTATGACATCAGAAATATCCGCTTTTTCAACATAAGTTGTACATAAAATTGTGAAATATTAAAAGAAAAATACAGCAAAAACTAGGATATTTTATACGACTTATGGATAAAACAACAAAACAAATATAACATACTATAAAATTAAACAACATTATACATGATATGAGATTCATATTATTTTTATATAATATCTCGCATTTAGAAATTTTATTAAACATTTACTTCATTTCAGTTTTTTTCAAAGTTTTAATTCAAAATTGACAAACATGAAATTGCATCAAAGGTCATCAATGATACCAAATCAGTACATATAAACTGTAGAAACCATGTAGGACAACTTTGTAAGTGAGTTTTGGCCCCTAAATTAAATTTTCCTAAATTTGTTTTATGATTTTCTATGACAAGATAACATCTATTTTGTTGCAATATAGTGGGATTGAGAAGTCTCTTGACCCACGTCTAGTATTTCGGTGGGGGATAACTTGGTGGCGGGTAACCAGCCCCCGGGCCCGGAGGGGGTGGATAGGTAGGGGGACCGGGAGGAGGGTAGCCTGCGTTAGGGTTGTACGGCTGGGACATCCCAGGACCACCATAACCAATTCCTGAAATGTAATGTAAGATGTCTCAAGAACTTAAGATCTTATGACTTTCTAAGAATATGATCGAAATTGCAATTTAGGAAATTAAAGTTAAATAAACAAATTTGTGAAATATTTAATCAACCACCCTTTTAAAGTTTATAAAATACGTGAATCGCTTGTCCTCCAAATTTGAGCCCCCACCTAACTTCAGCTGTTTCCGACTGATACTAGTATCAATCCATTGCATTAAGGTATTATTTTTGTAACTATATTAAAGACACGTTCCGCAATGCTGTTCCGCAAAAATCTCCAAAATACCTTGTGGTGGTTGTGGTGGTGGTGGTCCCTGGTGTACGGTGGTGACTGTGGTGGCAGGGACGCTGTTCAACACCCTTCCTGCTCTCCTAGTCTGGTGTTTTTTAATGAGGACACAAACAAAGACCAGAATGGCGACAACCACAATTATTCCAATGACGATGCCAGCGATAGAACTGCCCCTGTGAAGGGAATGATAAAATATACGAGCTTAAATCGACAAGAGGCCTGAAGGCCTTAAAGGTCACCTGAATATAAAATTACCACGGATTCATGGAATGGTGTTTAAAATATACAGTTGTAAAAATTGTAATAAATTGTATGTTATGTTGCACAAGACAAAGATATAAATTGACTATCAGGTTTAGAGATTAACTGAATATTTCGACTAAAAACCACTGAGTAAACAAGTCATTCTACCACTTCATTTTACAAATAAACAGGCTAATGCTTTTACTTAGCACATTATTCATCAATACCAAGTTGATTATCCCTTATATATGGTAATTGGTGGAGAATAGTGAAATCATTATCCAAACTAAACAATAAACATAAGCCAACACCTCCTCTTAAGGTCGATGGCCAAACGCTGTTTCATCCCATAGACAAGGCCAATGCCATAAACAAATTCTTTACAGATATCTCTTGCAGTAACGATGAGCCTGATTTACCACCCCATGGACCAGGTCCCCCCTTCCATCATATGGAAACATTTAGAATTACAGAAAATGAAGTCTTAGACCAGTTACAAATCATCAATATATGTAAGCCATCAGGTCCTGATGGTGTTTCACCTCAAGTCATTAGAAAAAATTATTGTCAAGCATCTGCACAACTATATACTTGAGAATGATATACTATATAAGTTCCAGTCTGCTTTTCAAACTGGTGACTCAACCAGTAATCAGTTGGTGGAAATTTATAATACTATTATATCCAACCTTGATAAAGGTCGGGATGTACGGTTTGTGTTTTGTGATATTTCTAAAGCTTTTGATAGGGTCTGGCATGAAGGCATTATATTTAAACTAAAGGAAATTGGAATATCAGATCAAATCTTAAATTGGGTCAAAAACTATTTAGTAAATAGAAGACAAAGGGTGGTTCTTGATGGTTATACATCAACTCTTAGACCAACTAGTGCAGGTGTCCCCCAAGGATCTGTCCTAGGTCCCTTCTTATTTTTATTATATATAAATGATATTTCCTCAAATTTAACAAATAATGTCCGCTTATTTGCTGATGATACTTCACTTTACATTATTGTTGATAATGACATTGTCAGTGCTGCAAACTCATTAATGATTTAGAAAAGTTGGATCATTGGTCAAAACAATGGAAAGTTGATTTTAACCCTAAGAAAACAGTGAATGTAAATTTTTCCAGAAATCATTTTTCTCATCCCAATGTTAAATTTGGATTAAATGGCCCATTGATTGAACCATCGAACAATCACACACATTTGGGACTAAATTTTCAGTGTGATGCCAATTGGAAATCTCACATACAGATTACTTATGAAAAAGCATGTAAACGATTAAATGTTCTACGAATGTTAAAATATTCCCTCTGTCGAGATGCGCTAATTAAAATATATATGTCATTTATTAGACCAGTTTTAGAATATGGTGATGTTGTCTGGGATAATTGTAATGAAAAGGAGTCATCTTTATTGGAAGAAGTTCAAATTACTGCTGCAAGAATTATTACAGGAATGAGAGTGAACTCATCAAGATCACTTTTATATGATGAATTGGGTTGGAATACATTATCTGACAGAAGGAAAGTACATAAATTAATATTATTTTACAAAATAGTGTATGGGTTAGCACCACAGTACCTTCAAGATCTTCTAAGACCTTGTGTTCCACCCCAAACCTCATATTCATTAGGAAACAATGATGGTCTTACTTTTCTTATTCCTCAGACGAGGACCACATCATATATGAATAGTTATTTTCCATCTACAATTAAATTACGGAATAGTTTACCATACCATATTAGGAGTTTACCAACACTATCTTCTTTCATTAATGCCATTAAAAAGACTCATTACAGAACACCCAATAAGCTTTTTAACCATGGAAATCGTAGTCAAAATATTATTCATTGTCAGCTA